>NC_066876.1:8583828-8884716 GCF_022985175.1 Labeo rohita | reverse complement strand
GAAAGCTCTCAGTCTCAAATTTCATTAAAAATATCTTAATTTGTGTCCCGAAGATAAACGAAAGTCTTACGGGTTTGGAACAACATGAAGGTGAGTAATTAATGACAAAAATGGTCATTTTTGGTAAACTATCCCTTTAAAGGAGAAGTCCACTTCTAGAACAAAGATTTACAGATAATGTACTCACCCCCTTGTCATCCAAGATGTTCATGTCTTTCTTTCTTCAGTCGTAAAGTCGTTTTTTGAGGAAAACTTTTCAGCATTTTTTCTCCATATAATGGACTGATATGATGCCCTGAGTTTGAACTTCCAAAATACAGTTTAAATGTGGCTTCAAATGATCCCAAATGCGGTTGTAAACGATCTCAGCCAAGGAAGAAGGGTCTTATCTAGCGAAACGATTGGTTATTTTAATTTAAAAAATACAATTTATACACTTTTAATGTCAAACACTCGTCTTGTCTTACTCTGTTTTTTTTCCGGTTCATGACAGTTCGGGTATGTCGAAAAACTCCCATCCCATGTTCTCCCTCAACTTCAAAATCGTCCTATATCACTGTTTTATCTTTTTTGTTAAGGGTGTTTGATCTTCTTTGCATGTTCACTTTGCAAAGACTGGGTCAGAACTTCTGCAGTGATGTAGGATGATTTTGAAATGATTTTTGAAGTTGAGGGAGAAAATACTTGGAGTTTTTCGACATACTCTAACTGTCTTGAACTAGAATACACAGAGTTCAGGGAGGGCAAGACAAGACGAGAGGTTGAGATTAAAAAGTATTTAAATTGTATTTTTTTTTTTAATGAAAATAACCGTTTCGCCAGATAAGACCCTTCTTTCTCGGCTGGGATCGTTTACAACCACATTTGGGATCGTTTGAAGCCGCATTTAAACTGCATTTTGGAAGTTCAAACTCAGGGCACCATATCAGTCCATTATATGGAGAAAAATCCTGAAATGTTTTCCTCAAAGAACACAATTTCTTTACAACTGAATAAAGAAAGACATAAATATCTTGGGGTGAGTACATTATCTGTGAATTGTTGTTCTGAAAGTGGACTTCTCCTTTGAGTACAACTATGTGCTCCACATATAAAACTCAACAAACAAACGCAAACAAACACCACTAAAATCTAGTTAACAGTATCATGTAAACGCTAAATTTAATTAAAAGCGGTAAAGATTCCACCAGTAGGATCGCTAATTCAAAGCAACACCAATGTGTGTGAACAACAGGGAGATAAACTGATGAAAAGATTAAGAGACAGCAGTCAGTAACCTTTGAAACGGTCTGGGTATGTTAATATCCTCCGCACAACAACCGAAAAGGAAAATGAGCTACAGCAACAAAACACAAACCAATAAAAAGGAGGAAGCGTTTCTATGGCGACCAACTCTGTACATCGTTTGAGTTTTTCTCTTTATATCCCCCCTCTCCACTCAATCTCTTTCTATGATAGATAGTGATGTTTTCAATGGTCTGCCATTCCAATACATCAAAGACAGCCAACTACACAAACACGGCTTCAATAATAGAGCAGTGATTCACATGGAGGATGACAGAAAAATGTCAAAGACAAACAAGCTGCACTCTACAAATGAGTAACTAAGACACTTTCTCAGCTCTTCATCTCTCGGGCTGTAGGTTGCAGACCCAGGTTAAGCTCCCAGGTCTCAGATCTATTGTGCAATCATAATAGAATATGCTGCACAATGCACCATTGCAGTATTACATCTTAAAATGACTCAAACGGATCTTTTGTTTCTAATGTTAAGGGTCCATCAGGCTACAAGGTTTATTAAATGGAGAAACAGTAGTGACAACACCAAATATATGCCTTCAAACTTTCTTTTACGCCAACAGGTGGAGCAGAAACCCCATGTTAGGCACTGAATAAAACACGTTCATAACAGGGCTATTATATTTTAACTAAAAATAAACCCATAAAATACTTAGAGTAAGATTACATCAAATATAATATGAAAAAACAAACATTTTACTTAAGCTAGTTACCAAAAAAATGCTTCTCATTTTCATGTAGGCTAGTTTGACTTAATGTACTAAAATAGTTAATACTAAAACTTAAAATGAAATATGTAAAAAATATTGACATAATTTTAAGGGAACTGTAGGCTTATCTAAGTTTTATACCTTGAAATATCAGTTTAAAAATAATTCTCATTGTATACTTACTTCTAATAAGACGACCAGATTCTGTTTCTTTTCCTCGTCTCCCCCCCACCACCCATTATTTACAGTAAGTTACAGTAACTTTTTGCGAGACAAACACACAATAGTGAGAAATAAAGTCAGAATTGCAAGATATAAACAGTATCTCACAATTCTGACTTTTGTTCTCAAAATTGTGAGATATAATCTTACAATTGCAAGTTATAATGTCCAATTTTGAGGGGGAAAAAAGACTGATATTTTTTCAGAATTGCAAGTTTGTATCATGCAGTTCTGAGAAAAAAGTCAAAATTGTTTATCTCTCCAATTCTGAATTTACAACTTTATTTATTTATTTTATTGTATATATGTATATATATATATATATATATATACAGTGCCCTCCACTAATATTTGCACCCTTGGTAAATATGAGCAAAGACGGCTATGAAAATAAATCTGCTTTGTTTATCTTTATGATCTTACATTCAAAAAATTCACAAAATGTTAACCTTTCATTGAAGTAAAACAATTAAAAGTGGGGGGAAACTTACATTATGAAATAAATGTTTTTCTCATATGCATGTTGGGCACAATTATTGGCACCCTTAGAAATTATAATGAGTAAAATATCTCTGAAGTATATTCCCATTCATATTTGCATTTATTTAGCACACTAGAATGACTAGGAGTATGATATTGTCCAGCAATAACTTCCTGTTTCACAGGATTATAAATATGAGGAGCACAAAGGCCAAATTTCCTTAATCATCCATTACAAGGAATAAAACCAAATAATATAGTTCTGATGTGCAGAACAAGATTGTTGAGCTTCACAAAATAGAAAGTGGCTGTAAGAAAAGAGCTAAAGCATTGAAAATCCCCATTTCCATCATTAGGACAATAATTAAGAATTCCAATCAACTAAAGATGTTACAAATCTGCCTGGAAAAGGATGTGTGTCTATATCGTCCTAATGCATGGTGAGGAGGAGAGTTTAAGTGTCCAAAGACTCTCCAAGGATCACAGTAGGAGAGTTGCAGAGATTAGTTGAGTCTTGGGGCCGAAAGACTAAAAAAAAAAATTCAAACAGCCCCTACGTCACCACATGTTGTTCAGGAGCGTTTTAAGAAAAATCCTCCTTGCTCATCCAAAAACAAACTCCAGCATATTCAGTTGTCAGACACAACTTGAATTTCAAATGGGAATGGCTTCTGTGGTCAGATGAAACTAAAAAAAAAAGAGCTTTCTGGCAGCAAACACTCAAGATAGGTTTGGTACAAAAAGTACCCCATGCCCACGGTTAAATATACTGCTGGATCTTTAATGTTGTGGGCTTATTTTCCTGCCAGAGGTCATGGACATCTTGTTCAGATACATGGCATCATGGATTCTAGCAAATACCAACAGATAAAAAATTTAAACCTGACTGCATCTGTTAGAAGTTCTATAATGAGCTGTGGTTGGATCTTCCATCAGGACAGTGATCCAAATCAAACATCAAAATCAACACAAAAATGGGTCACTGAGCATAAAATGAAGCTTCTGCCATGGCCGTCCCAGTTGCCTGACCTGAACCCTATAGAAAATGCGTGAGTTGAACTGAAGAGAAGAAGCACCTGCATGGAGCTGGGAAACTAAAGGATCTGAAGAGTTTCTGTATGAAGGAATGGTCTCTGATCTCTTGTCAGGTGTTCTCTCTAAACTCTTCAGGCATTAAAGAAGAAAACACAGAGCTGTCATCCTGAATAAAGGACATTGCAATAATTGGGTGCCAATAATTGTGGTCAACATGAACTACAGAAAAACATTTATTTCATAAAGAGATTTTCCCCCTGCTTTCCATGGTTTTACTTAAATGATAGGTTAGAATATTGTGAATTTTTTGAATGAAAGATTAAAAGGATAAACAATGCAGATTTATTCTTACAGCCACCTTTGCTCATATTTACCAAGGGTGCCAATATTAGTGGAGGGCACTGTATATGTTCGGTGGGGAAAATTGCGACATATAAATACATTTTTGAGAAATAAAGCCAGAATTGCAAGATATAGTCGGCGCCGCTAGCCTCGTAGACGGAGCGTCGACATACAGCGCTGTTGTGCTTCGGGCATCCCGTGTTCGAGTCCCGGCTCGCCCTTTCTCTCCCACTTAATTTCCTGTCACCCTACTGTCCTATCAATAAAGCTATCAATAAAAAAAAAAAAAAAGAATTGCAAGAAACTTGGTATCTCACAATTCTGACTTTTGTTCTCAGAATTGTGAGATATAAACTTGCATTTGCAAGTTATAATGTCCAACTCTGAGAAAAACAAAATACTGTTTTCTTTGTTTTTTTTTTTCTCAGAATTGCGAGTTTATATCTTGAAATTCTTTTTTCGTCAGAATTGTGTTGAGTTTAAATCATTTTTTTTCCCAATTATGAGTTTATATCTCAAAATTCTGAGAACAAAAATCTGAATTGTGAGTTTATATCACAATTCTAAAAAAAAAAAAAAATCAGAATTCAAAAAAATTTTGAATGAGATGTAAACTGACAACTGTGAGAAAAAAAAAGTGTGAGATAAAAGCAATTATCTTTTTCATTTTTTTATTCAGAGGCAGAAATGGCCTTACTTTATTCAGATAATATTGTGCAAAATAATAAAATTAAGTATGGTTAGTGTGGCTTTAACTGAATATAGAATTAAAAAAGGTAATTTATCTTACAATTTGGCCTTTTTCCCGCAATTATGAGTTTACATCTTGCAATTCAGACTTTAGTTTGTTTTAGAATTGTAAGATATAAACTTGCAATTGCGAGTTATAATGTCCAATTCTGATGTTTAAAAAAAAGACTTTATAAGAGTTTATATCTTGCAATCCTGACTTTTTTCATCAGAATTGAGAGTTTAAATCTCAATTCTAAGTTTTTTTTTATTATTATTATTGCAATTGTGTTTATATCACACAATTTTGAGAAAAAGAAAATAGAATTGTGAGATATAAACTGACAATTGCGAGAAAAACAACTCAGAACTGTGAGATAAAAACTCACAATAACCTTTTTTATTTTTTTATTCAGTGGCAGAATTGGCCTTCCATAAATTAGCCACACCAAGAAGGAAATGAATTGAGATTGTGTTGGTTTCATTCAGAACTGTCTTTGTAAGTCGTTTACTGAATTGTTCACTTTTTCATTACCTGAGCAAAAATAGTCAGATAACGTTGTCTAAAATGTAAATTCCTCTGTATTAACTTTCTGTTTATTGAATTTCTGAACAAACCAGCAGCACAAATGCTGTATATTCATAAGAGCAGTTGATTGTGTGATATTGCTGAAATATCAGTGTGTAGAATAACTTCGCATTCCGTTTACACATCTAAAGACAAGGAACTTTTATGAAAACTGAGAACTTTTCTTTAACTTTAGTGTGGTCATTGAACAATCTGTTTTTGTTGGCGCATATTTGAGAGATAATAATTAGTGGGCTCCCTGCAGTACCAATCCAGACCCCCTGTTGATGACCCCGCATCTTCAGCAAGATAAAGATAACTCTAAAAAATAACTCAATGGATCCCTGAATGAATTCAACTGAAAGGAAAACATTGTTAAGCATTTGTTGACTGGAAACACAGGATAGCACAAATAAGCCTGAATATTCTTGATTGTGAGTTGAAATACCAGCATGGAATGAAAGCAGCTCTTTTGTGTGTGGACTGTCCTTCTATTAAGTCTATTTTTCTGCGTTAGAGACAGAGATGGTCAGTAGCAGTGCTCCATGTTTGCAGCTCTCATATGTATTCATTCATGTGTTATTACACTCAGAGTTGCTTCCTACTGTGCTGGAAAACTGAAAGCTACAGTACAGGAAGTTGTTTCAGGAACAAATAAATTGCATATTAAAACCAAATCACAGCAATGAATCATATAAATAAAGCCAAATCTAAAATATCAAGCTTCCTGAACATTATATGTTTTGAAGTAAAGTGGATGAATGCAACAGGTTCTACATAAATGATTTTTCTGAAGTATATATATATATATATATATATATATATATATATATATATGTATGTATATGTTAAAAAAAAAAAGAAACTCCTTACTATATCTGCACATATGTCAGCATGGAACTGGTAGGATCATTACTTCAATATGCATTCATATAAAAAAAAAAAAACTACATTATAAAATAAAAATAAAATAAAATTATAAAAATAAAATAAAAACAAATCAAATTTAAATAAAACAAATTAATTAATTTATAATTAATTAATTAATTAATTAATTAAAAAATTATAAAATAAAAATATAATAAAATTAAATTAAATATATAAAGTATAAAATATAAAAATAAAATAAATAAGAAATAAAATTAAATTAAATTAGAATATATAATAAAATATAAAAATTAAGAAAAACTATAAAAAAGAAAATAAAATTATAAAATTAAAAATGAAATAAAAATAAGACAAATAAATATACAAAATAAACATTTAAATAAAAAATGAAATATAAATAACATAAAAACAAATAAAATTTAAATAAAACAAATTAATTAATTTATAATTAATTAATTAACAAATTATAAAATAAAAAATACAATACAATTAAATAAAATATATAAAGTATAAAATATAAAAATAAAATAAATAAGAAAAATAAAATAAAATGAAATGAAAATATATAATAAAATATAAAAATTAAGTTAAACTATAAAAAAGAAAATAAAATGATAAATTTAAAAATGAAAAATAAAAAAATAAAACAAACAAATATATAAAATAAAAATTTAAATAAAAAATGAAATATAAAAGCAAATAAAAAATATAAAATCAAATATAGAAATCAAATCTGTCCTTTACTCCTTGTGTCATTTCAAACCTGAATCACTTTCTTTTTCTGGGGAACACAAAATAAGATATTTTGATAAAGATTTAAATAAGGATAAAGATAATATGACTTTATCATACAATAATGCTCCAAACAATATTTTCATTTATGTTCCACAGAGGAAAGAAACTCATACAGGTTTGGAACAACATGAGGCACAACATGAGTAAATGAGAATTTTGAACTATCCCCTAACAGATCATTAATGCACATTAAAATCAAAATGTCATTCAGCCTTGTGTATGAACTACTATTTAAACATTATAAAAAAAAAAAAAAAAAAAAAACAGGCTATAACAGTTATAACAGTCTACACACAGAACATAACACCAATGCACACGTTAAAAAAAAAAAAAAAGAACTTACTATATCTGCACATAATGTCATATATATGTCAGCATGGAACTGGTAGGATCATTACTTCAGCATGCATTCTGCTCATTAATTCAATATGCATTCATGCATTCATTTGAAGGCCAACCTTGATTGAATTTGGATTTACTGATGACGATAATCAGTCAATATCAGTTTTTATTTCTGCTAATTATCTCTTATTTCAAGCTGCTAATTAGCCAACTGTAGTTGCTTTTGACTGCATAACCTTTAAACAGTGAGTAAGGCAATATAATTAGCTAAAGATATTTGGATAGCTGTGTTGTGAGTGACACCAGGCTCCTACTGTTTGCATATAAAAGTCAATTAAAACAGCAGCCAAGTATCATTTCAAAGCAGTGCACATGTAATGATGAAACCCATGACATCCTCTTGAGCTGCCTGACCGCTAACAGAGAATATAGTGTTCTGTGTCCTACTGCCATCTTGTGGACAAAACTGTACTCAACAATCAGACTATTATCATACTGAATACTATCATTGCATTTAAGAGAATTCATTTCTATAGCTATTAACCCTACAAAACTTACTGTATCATATTTTATATGGAAATTTCTTAGTCTTTATATTATCAGCATGATCCACTAAATGTCTTCTATAGTCTGACTGATAGTTCAAGTAAAAGCCAGTAAAATGCGTTTTTACTGTAAACTGAAAAAAAAAAAAAAACTAAAAACATCCACCTTCAGGTTGTGGTTGTTGTTATATTGTATATATATTTTATATTACATTGTAATAATTGTGATATAGTTTTATATTGCTTCATTAAAAAATGTATGTATTATTTCAGATTATTATTTCAGGGTTTATAGGGTAAACAAACATGATCATTAGACTTTGCCTACAGGAAAGGTTTAAAATAAAATAAAATAAAATAAAATAAAGTGCAATAAGAATAAAATAAAATAAAAATATAACAAAGTTAAATAAAATATATAAAGTGTAAAATAAAATGCTAAAATAAAAAAAAATAAATAAATAAATTAAATTATTTAAAAAAATACAATAAAAAATAAAATAAAAATATACATATAAAATAAAATATGTAAAGTATAAAATAAAACAATTTAAAAATAAATAAAATGATAAAAAATAAAATGATAAAAAATAAAATAAAATTATAAAATAAAAAATACAATAAAATTAAATAAAATATATAAAGTATAAAATATACAAATAAAATAAATAAGAAATAAAATAAAATAAAAAATAAATAAAACTATAAAATAAAATATAAAATAACACAAAATTCAAATAAAATAAAAAATATAAAATTAAATAAAATAAAAATATATAATAAAATATAAAAATAAAGTAAAACTATAAAAAGAAAATTAAATTATAAAAATTAAATAAAATTAATAAAAAATAAAACAAATACATTTATAAAATAAAAATTTAAATAAAAAATGAAATCTAAAATCAAATAAAAAATATTAAATCAAATATAAAAATCAAAACAACACAAATCAAATCTGTCCTTTACTCCTTGCGTCATTTTGAACCTAAATCACTTTCTTTTTCTATGAAACACAAAATAAGATATTTTGATAAAGATTTAAATAAGGATAAAGATCATATGCATTATCATACAATACAAGCGTGAAGCACAACATGAGTAAATTAGACAGAACTGTGAACTATCCCTTAACAGATCATTAATGCACATTAAAATCAAATTTAAACATCATAACAAAAAAAAAAAAAAGAAAAAAAGAAAAAAAAAAGAAAAGGCTATATGGGTTCAGCTAAGTTTTATTAAATGAATTGAGGCATAATCAAAATTACATTTCTGCAAGTACTGAAATAAAGGAACAAACCAATATATTCATGTCTTAATGACACAGAATCTTGAATAAAAAGAGAAGGCACAGGTCTAGAAAATATATATATATACACATCTTGTGCATATATGCATAGCATCAGCAATAATTAATAAGGCTTCTCATTTTAATTCAGACAAAGGATTGGAGTCTGCAGAACCTGGTAACAGTGAAGAATTGTCAAATTCACTTGAATGAACACAGCAGAAGCTCTTTCTTAAGAAGGTTCTCATGACTGAATATATAATATAAATGAACACAGAAAACTTAGACTGACAACTGAATCAACTTAAGATTAAAAACAAATAAATACAAGGCATACAGTTATTTCCTCCATCCTTATCAGAGGGACACATCTCTCCCCACAAGGTAGGCTGAAAGTTTACTGACTGATTAAAAAAATAAGCAGATAAATGGAATAGCGAATGGGATTTTGAGATTTACATGACAGATCTTTGGTTTCACAACAGACAAGCTTTCAACAACACAGTACAAACAGTGACGTCAAGAAGCAACATGATAAAACGCAAAAGATCCCGGTTTGATGAAAGTACCACATTACCTGAAGTTCAGGAAATAAATCCTGCAGACACAGTTATTGCTTGTTCATTCCAGAACTGCAGAATGTCACAGTATGTACATTGTGCTCAAAAGGTTGATATCATCTTAAGACAGTCTTCAAAAAATGCTTAATAATCCCTGGTCAACATCACTACAATAGAAAACAAACATGCAGTCTGACATGCAGATTTCGGCTGATTAAACAAGGTGACTGCCAGTTCAGCTTAAAAAAAGAAAAAATTAAATATGTAGCCAATAGTAAGCAGAAAATGAATTACGTATCCAGTGTTAGAGCATCAGCAGAAGTGTGCGTAACGGGCAGAAAAAAATATTCTTCATTAAGGCGTTTCTACAGAGGTAATTCTACAGGGTATTTTACATAATTACTTAATATAAAAACACTATCCTTCATGAATTAAACACCCCGTTCAAGTAAAAAGTGCTTATCGTCTTAACTTCTAAACAGTAAGAAGATTATTACCTCGATTTGAGCCCCAACGGACAGGCTGCATCAACACTAGTGAAGTGTTCTGATCAAGACTCAAGGCAGCAGTCGAGATCTAAACAAATCACTTCAGGAATAAGGAAAGTCTTCAAATACAAGCTTAAGACTGCAATAAATAATGCATTAGGAAGCCCTCTCTTAAATGGAAAGATGCAGAAAACTGAGAAGATCAATAAATAGGATGTGTTTGTTGTTGGGAAGCTTTTCAAAAGAAGCTTGTACCATGATTTAATGAGGGAAAAACCAACAAAACAAAAACAACAGCCCAGCATCCAGTTATTAACGGGCGATCTGACAGGCTGCAGACTTCTGACATATCCACGCTGTAAAAATAAGTTATTTGTACGATTCTGGTGGTGAAATCAGAATGCGCATATGCCTGCAACTCTACATGCGTCAAATACTCAAGCAATTAAACTGATTATGAGATGTGATATTGCATTCAAAATCCTTCTTGGCTGTATCAAACAAATCCCACAATATTAAAGTGTCTCATTGTTGTGATCTGGGCTCGGTTGAAGCGAATGTTAGGATCAAACCCTAACACTTGGAATTAAGTGAAAGCAGGATGGCTGGTTTCTCCTCCATGACTCGAACTAGTAGGTTATCGATGTAGTCCTCCAACTCCGTGATCCTGGCGTCTTTCTTGGAGAGTTCGGTCTGTTGCTTTACCACCAGTGTGATGAGTTCCTCCTGTGTGAGCTGAGTGTACGGACCGCTATCTGTATTCTGGATATGCAGTGAAATAAAGGTAGATGGGGGAAAAATGGTCATAAAGCGTATATACAGTACCAATTAAAAGTCTGTATACACTTTACTTAAAGGAACACTCCACTTTTTTGAAAATAGGCTCACTTTTAGCATAGCTTAGCATAGATCATTGAATCTGATTAGACCATTAGCATCTCGCTCAAAAATGACCAAAGAGTTGATATTTTTTCTATTTAAATTTTGACTTTTCTGTAATTACATCATGTACTAAAACCGACGGAAAATGAAAAGTTGCAATTTTCTAGACCGATATGGCTAGGAACTATAACTATACTCAAGGAACTTTGCTGCCGTACCATGGGTGCAGCAGGTGCAATGATATTATGCAGCCCTGAAAATTGGCTAACTTCCATCAACATAACCAACGTGACTACCTGCTTGCACAGGGAGATTATTTTCAGGCGCTGTGTAATATCATTGCGCCTGCTGCACCCATATGACAGCAAAGTTCCTTGATTACTACGCCAAAATGAAAGTATAGTTCCTAGCCATATCAACCTAGAAATTCACAACTTTTAATTTTCCGTCGGTCTTAATACACGCTGTTACTACAGAAGAGTCAAGTTTTAAATAGGAAAAATATCGACACTCTTTGGTCATTTTTGAGCGAGATGCTAACGGTCTAATCTGATTCAATGATCTATGCTATGCTATGCTAAAAGTGCTACCGCCAGACCCGGAGATCGGCTGAATAGATTCTAAAACGGTAAAACTCAACTGTTTAAAATAAGCCTATTTTCAAAAAGAGTGGAGTGTTCCTTTAACTTAGACTTGTATGGCTTAATATGTAACGTAAATTATGTCTCTTACAGAAATATGTAGTAGAAAAACCATGAAAGATTTACGTTATTTAAAAATCCACATCGTTTTATATAAATTTTGGACTATGGGGGGCGCCATTATTTCGATGACGTAAAGTGGTTGCAATGTGAGCTACTGGTGCTACCTGTTGCTATTTTTTAAAACAACACGACTTGGAAATTAAAATACTGGTACGATGAACACATTGTGCAGCTTTTGTTTGTAATTTTCAGTCGAAAGGCAAAATGACACTACAAATGGCAGAGACAAGAAACGCTAGATGCCATCCTGGCAGGATGCAAACATGCAGACGCTTGTCATGATGATGCAGCCACTTAGGGAGTTTGTCAGCGTGGATTTCACTCGATATCCGAGGCGTTTAAACTCAGATTTAGAAAAATTAGCGTTATGGCATTTGGTTGAAGCCTATACTTATGTCCATCGCCATAGCCCTTTTAGTAGCTGTGGTTTAGTATCATACTTTATCTTCAGAGTTGTGTTGCGGTAAAAACCATTTGACATCATAGAAATAAAACAATGTGGATTTTTTAAATAACGTAAATCGTTCATGGGTTTTCTACTACATATTTCAGTAAGAGACATCATTTATGTTATATTAAGCAATACATGTATAAATACTTAGAGTTCCCTTTGAAAAGTATAGATAAGTCTATATTAAAATTTGGTACTATTTTGTCTACAAGTGAAAAATAAAAGAAAAAGTAAACTAAAAATATATTTTTAAAAGCTAAGTAGGCATCACAATGTTATAGTGTACAGTATGTTGATTGTAACATGAACAAATATCCATTTTTTTTTAGCATTAATAAATTACCATATTTAAAAATGTAAAAAAACTGTTAGATGATGGCAAATCTGATCTAAATGTACAAATTGGCATGAATGATTAAATTTCCAATATTAGTTGATACTTGTGTTTAAAAAATTGGAGCAGACAAAAAGTAAAATATTTGTTAAATTAGGGAAAGTTGAAAAACTGTTCCTACATACAGTTAAACCAAAAATCATTCAGACACCTTCAACATTTCTCAAATTATCAGTTTATTCACATCAAGAAGCAGTTAAACTGTGTCGGAACAAACTCATCTTGATAATGTCGGATAACTTTGATAGAAAAGTATGTAATGGATTACAATCAACCAAAAATTCAGACAACTGTTAGTATGACAATATCTACACAACTATCAAAACTTTATTGATCAATTAATAAAGAAAGGCTTAATTTTGTTCAGTCTGTGGTGTAAAAAAAATCGAATTAGCAATTAAAGAAAAAAAACACTTAAGCAAAGCATGGTCACGTGTGAAATGTCTGAATAAATTTTGGTCCCAAATTTTTATCAATTTTACTGGTAGTCCACTGTATGAAGAATTTTTCGGGTATAATTTGTTACAGTTTACTTTTTTTGCTGTCCTCACTTCCACTAGTAAAAAAATATTACAGATTATAGCTAAATAAGTAAGAAAATTATCATACCTTTGACTTCTCAGCCATTTCCTTGATGGTGATAGTCTTCGGGTCTTTTCCCACAGCGATAACACTGGAAGACTGGCTCTCGGTGCTCATGGGTTTCACTGGGTGAGGCCTGAGAAAGGAGAGACAGACATATTACTGCAATGAACGTGAAAACCTGACTGCTGACAACAGCATGTTCCTTCAATCAAGAAGAGGACGTACACTTTTAAGAAAAAAACAAACCATTAGAAAAAAGCCCAAATAAATTAAACACGGGCCCTTGAAGAAAGGTTTCAATTAAAATGACATGGGCATGTTTGGAAAGGCATACCAGTAAATTTCTGTAAATACTGCATCCAACAATACAATGTGTTTCACCAGGAGAGATGAATGACTATCACTAGGACTAGGACTGTCACTAATGATTATTTTGGTAATCAAGTAATCTGTCAATTATTCTGATGATTAATTGAGTACTCCGATGATTATAATATTTTCTTAGGCAATAAAAATAGACCTAACCAAACAATAGCTTTTAAAATTTCTTAAAATACATATAAATCGCAATGAGGCAATAATAAATGGTTCAAATAAAGTATCAAAAACAAGTAATCATGTGGTTTTATTCCCGCGGACTTTAACACTGCAGATTGTTTTTCATATCCACGGTTTGAAGCGACCCCAAAAACGTAATATTTTTCCCCTGGAACGCACATTTTACCAGATGAACCTCGCCAAAAAAAATTATTTTACCCTGCCAAACACGATTTTTAATGGGGGATCACCCTCGAAACGCAATTGGGCTAGTTTTGAGTAGCAGTTTTGTGGGTTTTGTTGTGAAAATCAAGCAACCCTCGCTTTACAGCATGATCTAATTCTTGTTTAGTATTGACTAAACAACAGTTAATTCACACGTCCATTTAATCTTGTAATCATGTAAACTTAGAGTGAGGGTTTGAGCTTTTATTTTGAAACTGCAATGAACAGTTAGCATATTTAGAAACATGATGTATTTTTATAAATCATTTACCTTACAAATCTGATGAAATGCCGCACGTCGCGTTTCCAGATGAACGTTATAAACTCACAGCAATATGCAGAGATGGAGTTTGAGGCGCTCCACACATGTAAATAATACCTATTTGTGTTTATATTTAACCAAATCGTAGCGTTTGTAAATTCATGATAGCATTATGATTAATTATGGTTTTTAAACGGTTTCAATATATCATTCAGCTTTAGAAAATAGTCTAATAATGCATTCCATGGATTTTCATTCATGGAATGCACCACTTTTTGATGGTTACTCATCACAAGCAAAATGCAATCAAGGATTTTTTTATAATCATGTACTCAAATTGAATCGAGAAACTGTGACAGCCACAACTGCCATTGTATCTTTTTTACCTAAGTGATGACTAGACACATCTTGATGACATAAACATGTAATGTGTAATATAATTCATGCCTCATATGACAAATATAGCATATGATGCATATTTTAAAAAGGTTTTAAAATGTTGCATATTTCATATACTCTTATATGCAGTAAGCAGTTCCTTCCATGTGTTAGTAAACCATTCCAAACTCACCCAATGTATAAATTCCCAACAAAAAAGATCAATAAAAGTACAGCAGAGAAATAAGATGTAAAACTCAAGTGTAAGCACCTTGGTAAAGCAATTAAGAGTCATGCATAATGTAAATATCCCGCAAAACAATATGATCTCTTGAACAAACTCAAACTCATGCCCACCACTGGTGCCTTCAAGTCAGTATATTAATATGGAACTTCATGTCATGTATACATCATATTTATGTAAACTTTAATGTTTATATCACACAAATCTCACATCCACAGCATCTCATATGGATCCAGTCTCAAAAAATGCACATACTGTAAAGACAATATGGCCTACAATAACAAAACAGATGAAGAAACCCCTGTATTATTTGAGACATTGCCTTTGTTCCATTTACACAAGTCCTTAAAGACCATGACATTTTGAATAACCAATAGCCACAATCAGTAGCAAAACCCCCAGCTCACAATCCCAACCCTCAAGATCCCATTAAGGAGTGACCAAACATTACGCAACCAATCAAACAAATGCTAAAGAAAACATACCCTTCAATCTAGCAAGGCCAGAGATTGATTCAGGTAGTTTCAAAATAAATAGCAGCTGTTGATTTGAAAGCCATTGGGTTTAGCACAAAAGGGACGACAGACCATTAGAAGAGTTCAAGGAGTGTTAGTAGGGGTTGGGAGAACTTTGCTCACCTTCTTGAATTAGAAACTGCACTTCCACTACCATTCTGCAAAGCAACCGGCTGGGCCTCTGATGGCGAGACCCAAGCACGAAGAGTAGTCTTGCCCCCAATGAGGGATTCAGATGTTACCATTGTGGGATCAGATCTGCTTGGTGGAGCAACACTGGTTACAGTCAGCTCAACATCGTCAGCATCTTGTGAAGACTGAGAAACTGATCTAGCCAGGCTTGTATTCTCTGTATCAGATTTTGGAGTAGTTGGATATTGGCAAGATGAATTTTTCTTTCTAAGTGAAAAATTTCTTTGAAATGTGGCTCTGGCTTGTTCAGTGAAGCTGGGCGATTGTTTTCCATGCTCTGATTTCGGTGACGCGCTTTTCTCTGAAAGATTTGTGAATGGATCATTTGTTCCTTTGTTTGCAGACTTATCTTTCTTATTAACAGTTGATGTCTGATCTTTATGATTTCCCATTTGTTTTGAGCCCCTAGTGAACAGGTCATCTTCATTCTGCTGTGGTAAAGCCCAGGGATCGTTAGATATTAGGTTATCGCTTGGGAATGGGTCAAGTTTTCCAGCAGTTCTGAGGTCTACTTCAACAAACCCATCTGTGGAAATGCTTCCCTTTTGGCCCTTGTGTTGTTTCTCAGTTTTGTTGTTTTCTGATGTCATGGGTTGATTGGTTACCTGCTTGTCTGGTTGAACTTGTCTGACTGGGTCCTTGACTAATGACTGTTGTCTGGGTTTGACTGAAGGCATCTCTTTAGCCACATCATCAGTCTTTGAATGTAGATTTTGTACGGATCTTGCAGCTGGCGTAGGCTTTTCTATTTCCGTAATGGCATCAGTCTTCCCTTCCATCTCCTGAGGTACACGTCGACTATGGACAGCGGGAGGTGGACTGTTTTCCAAGTTCTTGGGAGCAGAGTTACTAGGCTTGTTGACAGTGGCATATAAAGACTCTTTGATATGCCCATGTTGGACATTAGTCTCAACCGATGGTTCTGGTGGTGCAGGAGCTTGACCTTTGCGTGGAATGAGTGCTTCTTTATGCCTCACAGGGGCAGGGGGAGGTGCCTCGTAATTTCTTTGGTGCTGGTTAAGGTTCACAGAGGTTCTGTCCTTTAAGACCGTCATCGACCTCTCAGGTCCATCTACATTAACTTCTTCCGAGAAATCCCAGTTTCTCTGGTTTACCTCTGCGATAAGATGATCCCAGCGTGTCTGACCCACTACTCCATGCCTCTTCTTAGGATAGAGGGATTCATAGTCTGGGAGAGGAAGAGAAGGTCTATCTTTGGAGTTCTGAGTATGGGCTTGTCCCCCATTATCAGAATGTCTTTCGGTCTTAGACAAGCCCCCAGGATATCCCGGGGGTAGAGGAGCCTTTCGCTTTGTGTCAGATTTGGGAGCTGAGAGGTCTTCCATGCTGGATTCACTTAACTCACTGAAAGTTCTCGGAGGTTTAGCAGGTGCCAGAGAAGAATGAAGATCAGAAAACATACCAAAAGACTCAAACGGATCAGTAGAAAGGGATGGGGAAAGTGGAGGAGCGTGGATAGTGCTCTGGGTGTCTACAGAGTCTGAGGGGGATTGGGAATGGCTATTATCTGTTTCAGGCAGTACACTCAGAGTCAATCTGCCAAAGAGTAAAAAAACATGAAATGGTCAACTTACAGCTAAAACAGCACTTACAATCCAATTTTCCAATGGGCATTACAACTGCAACTGAAATCAATTTAATATAAACAGCACATGACTCTCCTGCCTAAATATATTATCCTAACTCAATGTCTGACATTCACACTTTTCATAAACAACTGAACATTCATCACATAACAGAAACAATGTCTTTCCTACTATTAAGTTACAAAGTCATATCTTGCTTGGTTACTTCCTAAGAAATATGACACAAAAGTGGCTGTTAAAACTGGCATATATAAATATAAAATATTTAAACTTCAGCAACTTTTACTAAAACAGTTTACTATTAACTAAGCAACTATTTTGTTTCTTCAAAAACTTTAAACAGCAGACGGAAATGTACCCTGCATTTTAGAATCTAAACGTCCCACGCAAACAAACACAACTAAACCATATTCCTGTCTCTTTTTATTCTCAGCTTTTGGAAAAAGAGTTACTCACCATATTAGTGAATCACAAAACTAAAGTTTCTAAAATCCTTAAAACACCCAGGACCAAAAAAAGTAATCCTTGAGTTTTTTTCCCCTAAGACAATGCTGCTTAGTCACTGTCTGGAAGAGTACAAGCTCATCATCTTTTACAGCTTGTTTCACTCCAAACCAGAAGATCAGCACTTGATGATCCAGTCCACATTCCTTCCTCCACTAACCAATCACATGCCTTCAGCCAAACAGGTTAAGTAAGTTGAGCTTATTAAGGTCAAAATGCAAATCATTCAATACAATTAAACCTACACTGAATACATTTTACAGTCATAAAAACACAATGCCTAAAGTAAAGTCAATTATGCATTAGACTATATTTAGTATGCATTTAAAGTAGGTGGATCAGGTGAAATTCTTCACAATCTATTGGCTATTTAGTCTATTTTCAGTCACTTTATAGACACTCTCAACTAAAGACTGAAAGAAGAGCAGAGCAGAATAAGCTCATTAGTGAATCAAAGAGGTATCAGTTGCTGTTAAAAAAAAAAAAAGTGAATAAATTATTGCCAGACTAATTTCACATTAAAAACAAACTAAAACCACTGTGTTCCACTTTCACCCAAGGGTATGAAACTTACTGATACCTGAACCCCCACATCTAGTAGAAAAACAATGATCTCATCCCATCCTGACAGACATCCCCCCCCCGCACTTTCACAATGGGATACAGTTGTGCTGAGAGACATGAACAAAAATGCTCAGAGCTAATGGATGTTTTTATGTGAAACACTTTAAGTAATGACTTGTGTGGAAAATATAGCAATTTTTGTGCACTTACTTTCTTCACCTGTAAGTGTGCACAGTTTATTTAAGATCTTCTGCTATTAACCATCTGTTAAAACATGTTTCATAAGTGGGCTTTGTCTAAATAAAGGAGTTCCCCTTTAAGAGCAGTGGAGCAGACAGAGGTGAGAAGAGTCGAGTTTCACCCTGGGTTTTCCTCTGCTCTCAGGTGGCAAAATGCTAACTGCATTTCAGAGCAGCCTGATTTATCATTCAGCATGCAGCCTCAGCATGATGTATAATACAGCTTACAAAGCTCTACATCTTTACTGTTTTAGAATCTATCCTGAGTAAGAATGCTAAAAATGACAATGCTTCAAAGAAAAGCAACTAACATGGATTTCAAAGATAGTTTACTATTTCTCTGGGGAAGCATTAGAGCTGGGTGATTACAGCTAATATATACATACATGCACTGAAGGAAAGTCCTATTTTTCTAATAACTAATTATGTTTCTAAAACAACTTGTTTTATCAAAGGTAGCATAAAAGTCGAAACATTCAAGTGTTTTGCTTAAAACAAATCTTCAAAAATCTTCTAAAGTGAACCCAGGTATTAAGACTTTGTGGTAAGACTCGTTAAATATAACAAATGACGTCTGAAATATGTAGTCAAAAACACATTTATTTAAAAACAAAACAAAAAAAAATGTTTCATACACATTTTGCCTTATGGGGGTACGGGGTCAACCCATTATCTGTGCCAATATTATCCATTTTTATGGTTATCGGTATCGGATTTTCAAACCGATTTGCCAAAAAGAAAAATTTTACAGCATTTAATGAACGTTTTTGTCAGAGCCCTTGTTATTCTTAACTTTGACATTTTAATTTTTACACCTGACACATATATCGGTTCAAAATATCGGTTATCGGTCTACTTGACCTGTAACAATCAGTATCGGCCCTGAAAAAACATCGGGGAGCGCTGTTATTTTGATGCAAAATGGTTGCACTCTGTGAGCTACTGGTGATATTTTTACCACAACACAACTCGAAATAAACAACTTGGAAAATAAAATACTGATACAATGCCACATTGTACTGCTTTTGGTTGTAATTTTCAGTCGAAGAACAATGAAAGAAGTGATGCAAGTCTTTGCTGCTTTCCTACTGTAGCAAAAAGAAAAGGAGAAAAAAATAAGAAGATACCAGTGGACGAATAAAACTTCCTAAAGACCCTCGTCTTCATTCTCTCCACTTTAGCCCTGACACTTTTGAGGCTTTTAGTAGACCACAGCTACTGAAAAAGCTTACAAATGGCAGAGGCAAGAAAGACTGTTAGATGTCATTCCAGAGTTGCATTGCTTCTGAACTTGCCATTACAACAACTGTCTGAATAAACAAGCACATATGTACTGCAGCTTAAATAGTCAAGGCCATTTATAAATGTCAAGTAATTGTTTATATTTTTTTATGTAGGCTATAGGGCTGGGTGATAAATCGATAATGATAATTATTGTGCGGTATGACTTTCCTTGATAAACGATAACAAGAGTTCGATAAATGTTCAATGTAATGTTTATGCGGCAAAGGTGGAACAAAAGTGTGCTAAAAGCACACCACTCGGACCATTTATACACTCGGATCAAAGTTCAAAGGACAGCACAGCGCAAACTTACTAGAGCAGATGCCTCGCTGATGAATCTCGGTCATTAAAGAGCACCAGTGTAAAGCACATGAATTCAGTGAAGAACACAAATGACTTGGTTTATAGCCAGATGAAACAGCGCTGACAAACAGGAGAAACACGGTGTGCAATGGTACAGTCAGAAGGCTTTTTAATCTACAAATCGCCATCGTTTACCATAGATTTACTGTAGTAGCACTAACTGCACAGTGGTATTGTGTCAGAAATGTGGGTATATTTGTGTCTAATTTTATTACGTTATTAATGCAGATGTGTACTAAATGTATTTAAGGAGGAGTAATGAAATATAATTACAATATTTTTTGTGATTAAGCTAATAGCGTTTATGCATTTATACTAAATGTATTTAGAGTACTGTTTGTCATACAAATACATAGGAACTACATTACATTTTTACCATGTTACTGAGGTGCTAATTATTGTGGTTTTAACTGTTATTATCATAATCTATGGATGATACTATGGAAGAGCAATGGTTAATTAAAAAAAAAAACAATAAAAAAGACCCTCAAACAGTCAATAAAAATGAGGTTGCTATAATTTTTACAGATTGTACTGATTTTAATGATGAACATGAATCTACATCCTAGCTCAAGTTACTATCAAAAATTTATTTCCAAGAGACAAAAATATTTTATTATTATTAATTTTATCAGGTAACACAAACATGTTCCTTGATTTGAAACAATATTACTCAATAAAACAAGCAAAACCTAGAAATTATTTTGTTAAGGAAAAATGACTGGAAAAGTGTGAAGAATTAAAAAAACATGTTTGTCATGTTCTGACCATAAAGAATATTTTAAAGCCACATTTAATATCTTGTTTTATTGAGTAATATTGTTTTCACACTGTAGCAAAAATGTGCCTTTAAACTTGAAAAAAAACTAAAAATTTGACATATATCATGATAATCGTCGATATCGACTGATATGAAAAAAAAATTAGCGCAATAATTTTTTGGCCATATCGCCCAGCCCTAATGTAGGCCTACACATTTTATGCATTTCAAATTTATTAAGTCACTTCTATCTGCGATAACAACACAATGCACAGAAGCCCTCCAAAACTTCCTTGCTGATATAAACTTTTAGATTTATTTTAATGCAGATGTTTAAATTATGATTTTTGTGTTTTTAAACAAGCTGGTTACAGAATTAAATAAAAGGTATGTATTACAGGTATAATTTAGTAAACAATGTTCAGTTTCTTGCACATGCAGATTGTTTCGCTTCATAAGATCTCAATACATTATCAGGAGCAACAGGTATTAATTTTGCTTTGCCTGATATGCTTTTTTGACTCTCAAAGTGACAGTAGCCACTGATTTGCATTTTATGAAAAATCATCTTCACTGTTCTACTGATAAAAAAAAGAAAGGCCTGTGAATTATAACTTTAATGTTGCTGTGCATTCACGTGTTGGGTGTTCTGGTAGATACTGTGGTTGCGGGTTTACCACACAGGACCCGTACAGGACTCTAGTTAAACTAGTCTAACATGCTATACAGGAAATGTACTGGTCAGTCAAACATGGATTAAAATCATCATAACATTGCTTAACACTGTCAGCCTCTTCCAGCCCTAAATAGTATACAATCCTGGATGGAGAAAGTTATTCAAGCACATGAGTACTCACCTTGGCTTGACTGCAGACACTTTCGCTGTGCGACTGGGGAAAGCACTAGTGGGAGGCGTCGGGGTGAGTGTGGTCCTGACGCCCCTCTGTAGGTCCGTGGATCTCTCTTCTGGAACAGAGGATGGAGTCTCCGGGGTGAGAGGAATGTCTTCAAATGGGTTTGTGGAAGATGGCACATTCAGACGTTTAGGTTCATTCATAGCTTCCTCTCTCTTCTCCTCCTTCTTCTTTCCAATGCCAAAGAGAGAAGAGAGCCGTTCGGTTACTCTGCTCTCCTCCTGGTGTCGCTGCTCCTCGGCTCGCTGCGTCTCCTCCTCACGCCGCTTCCTCTGCAGCTCTTCCTCTTCCTTGCGTTTCCTCTCCTGCTCTTCAAGTCTGCTTTTCCTCTCTTCCTCCAGTTTTCTCTCTCGTTCTTGCTGCTTCCTCTGCTCTTGCTCTTCCTGTCGGTCCAGCATCTCTTGCAGGCTTCTTCCTTCAGATTTCCTACCTCTATCCTCCACTTCTACATGACTCCTTTCCTCTAGAGGGCGCTGTGGGACAAGAGAAGCTTTGTCTTGCACTTCAGGCTTGTATGAGGGGATACTCAGGCCTTTGAGTGAGTCGACGGAGATGTCAGAGGTATTTCGCTTGTGGTATTTACGAACATCTTCTACCGAACCCTTTCCTGAGCTGTTCAGACTGAGTGTGGAGCCAAAATTCGCTTTAGGTTCTTGGTCCTCTGCATAAACGTGGCTGCCGTTGATACAGAGGTTGTTCTGCTCCTGGATGTTTTGTTTAGAGCGGCTCAAAAGAGAAAAGGGGCCAAGAGACACTTTGCTATCTGAGCTCTCAGTGCGCTTGTGTCCCAGAATTTTAAACTTCTTTTTCACTGCAAGAGAAAATAAGAGGACAATATGTATTATAAGTGCAATATACACTGCTGTTCAAAAGTTTGGAAACAGTAAGGTTTTTTTAAAAACGTTTTTTAAAGACGTTTCTTATGCTTAGCAAGGTATATATATATACACCTTATATACCTATAATATATATATATTTGACCAAAAATACAAAAAAAAAAATTCTAATTTGATTAAATGCTATTCATTTTAACGTTTTAGTCAACGAATCAAAGAAATAAGTATCACAGGTTCCAAAAAAAAAAATATTAAGCAACTTTTTCCAACATTGATAATAAATTAGCATAAAATATAATGATTTCTGAAGGTTTAGATGACACTGAAGACTGCAGTAATGGCTGATGAAAATAAATTATATTTTAAAGTATATTAAAACAGGAATCCAATATTAGAAATTGCAATAGTATTTCACAATATTACTGTTTTTTCTGTGTTTTTCATCAAATAAATACACTTTAATGAACATAAGAGATTTCTTAAAAATTACTAATTATTCAAAGTTTTGTAGTGTTTTTTTTTCCTGTATTTTTGATCAAATAAATACAGCCTTGATGAGCACAAGAGACTCCATTTAAAAAAAAAAAAAAAAAAAAAAAAAAAAAAAAAAAAACACTTACTGATCCCAAACTTTTGAATGGCAGTTTACATGACATTGTCATTTATTTATTTGAACACTGTCAGAAATTTAAGGCACATTTAGAAATGTCTAACTATATTATATACAACAAAAAAAAAAATCATTTGCAGTGACTTTTTGATGTGTCAAGGTAAATATTATCTGTAGCTTAATGGTCCGAACATTTTTTATACATAATCAATCAAAAATTTGTTTATTGTCAAAGCAGACCTTTTAAGGCTTAACCTAATTTAACTAGTATTACTTATCAAAAACCTGTACAAACACTAAAAATGCCCTTAAAAAAAATAATTTTTCCCCCCACTGTTAACAATACACAGCAATAAACAGAAATATTTACCTACTAACACTACCGGAATTAAAAAGTTTGGAATATATTTTTTTTTTTTTTTTTTTTAATGTTTTTGAAAGAAGTCTCTGTGATGAACAGATCAACAGTGCAGATCAATTTAATGCATCTTTGCTAAATGTTTTTGAAAAGATTTTTGAAGAATCAAGTTACACTGAAGACTGGAGTAATGATCCTTAAAATTCAGTTTTCCATCACAGGAATAAATAACATTTATTATTATAAAATATATTAAATTAGAAAACATGAGTTTTAAATTGTAATAATATTTCACAATATTACTGTTTTTACTGTGTTTTTCATCAAATAAATACACTTTAATGAGCATAAGGGATTTCTTAAAAATTACTAATTATTCAAAATTTTGTAGTGTAACGTACTAAAACAATTGATCTTAATAAATAAAAAAAATACATTTAAATTAATGGTTTGAACTGATTTAAGGATATGTATGATGTATGTATAAACTGTGGCTTAAATATCTGAATATATTTTTAATGAGAAAAAAAAACAGCCACATCTTATTTTTAACGTCCAATTCTTGCTATTAATTAACCATTATCTATGACTTTTGCCTCAATAAACTCCTAATTTGCTGCTCATTAATAGTAAGGTAGTTGTTAAGTTTAAGTATTGGGTAGGATTAGGGATGTAGAATATGGTCATATAGAATAAATGCTTTATAAGTACTAATAAACAGCCAATATGTTAATAACATAAATTGTAGAATTAGAATAGAGAGTACTAGAGTCAGAGGGTCAAATAAAGATGGAAGAGATGTGTTTTCAGCCGATTCTTGAAGTTAAGGACTGTTTAAGAAATTAGTTGGGCAGGTCATTCCACCAGGAGGGTACATTTAATGAGAAAGTCCGTAAAAGTGATTTTGTGCCTCTTTGGGATGGCAATAATAATAGTTAATAGTAAGAATTGATCCCTATACTAAAGTGCTGCCAAAAAAAAACATTCATATTTTACAAAAAAACATTTAAAGCAGACGTTTAAATAAAAATGATGCATAACCTTTGACCTTACCATCAGGTGAGTCCACATTAAGGCCAGATGATCTGCTGCTGCTGAGTGAACTGTTCTTCTCAGGCAGGGTGCCCAGGGTTGACATGGACTGGGACACATTCCTTTGGAGGTTTGTCTTTGGTCCAAACAAGGATTTGAGTTTTGATTTCTTCTTAGGATTGTCTGAACCGCCCTCTCCTTCCTCTTCACTGTCTGTTACCACTGAAGATGGCACGATCGCAGAGACAGAATCCGACATGCCGTCTTTCTTCTTACCGCGAATTTTATCCTTGAGCTTGCCGATGCCGGAGCGTGGCTTGTCTGTCATGGAGAGGTCAAACATGCTGGCTGTCAGGTTATTCCGCATGAACTGAATGTCCAAAAGAACTTCCCCTCTGTCCTTCTCCTGTTTCCCATTCTTATCCACCAACTTGTACCAGCTGCAAAGAGAATCAAACAAGGTTTTCAATAGATTGCTTTGTTTTTATTAAGGATTATCCTTTAGTTTAACCTTATTTCATTCATTTTAGCTTACTTTCAAACCACATGAAAATGCTTTTAATATTAATACTAATGTGTTTTTGTTAATTGAAATAAAGCTGAAATAAATATATAAAATATAAATATTAGATAAAGAAACTCTTATTTAAAAATAATTACAAGAAAAAAAATACTTAATTTAAAAATGTCATTTATAATTTATATAATTTAAAGAAAAAAAATTCAACAAGCAACTCCATAAATTTATAAACACACTTTTGCTGGAAAATCATTGCATATGATGCACAACCATATTCTAAAGGGGAGAAATGTTTTCCTGAGCTTTTCATTAAAATTGTAGTAGCAGTCTGTCCAAAACTCCCAGCCTGTGGGGGTCTAAACAGAAATGCTTGGAATTTAGGTACAGCCGCTTCCTCTGCTCACATGGCACGTTTAATCAGAATGGTCTGTGGGAGCCGCTGTTTGGTGTCAGTGTGACTGTAGACTACCCATGATCCCTGTGTTCAGCAGTGTATTATGACAACAGCGTGGGTGGATAATGGCATGTTCATGATTACACATACTGAACTCCAGAACTCTCCCACCTGCCGCTCTGCTGAACAAGAAAGGACAAGCACAGGCTAAACAAAGGTGCTTTCCTTTATTTCCTTTATCAGTAGGCAGGTTTCTGTGTTTTGTATCATTTACTGGTACAGGGTTCAATTCCCAAGTGAAATTCCAGCCTCTTTTCATACAGTAATTTAGTTTTTAACCCACTACCATTTGAAACATTTAATAAAGCTGATGTAATTTTGTAACTGTTTATACAATAGCGAACCATTGGGAAACCAATTTATTTATTTATTATTTATTTTGGATAACCAGATTCTGAAATTAACTTTGTTACCCACACTGTAAAGTTTCATTTCATTAAATGTGTTAGTTGCTATTTCTTTGTAATTACTTTCGTAAAAAATTACTGAGTAAAAAAAGCTGTGTCTAAGTTGTTGTTTTTCAATCTTCAGTGCACCGGCTAATTTGGTGACTAAATCTTTAAGTTTCTGGCCATTCAGAACTTGCCATAAATAAATAAGTACATACATACATACATACATAAATCACAGCTTACAATTACATTATTAAATTCTGAATCACTACATGACTTTTAATTTTATGACTGTAAATCATTGTTTGCATATACTATTAAAAATATAAAATTACAAATCTCTGTATGACTTCTGTTATAAGACATTTATTTAATCGTATTTAAAATGAATGTTTAATGCACTGAAGATTAAAGTGATAAAGTGATCAGCTGTTTCCCCACAAGTGTCAAGATACTAAACTCAGCATATTAAAGCATCTTCTATAAAAAAAAGCCAATCCAATCTCTTCAAAAGAGTCAGATGTTAATAAAGAAATCATGCCCCAAAATATCAGAATTTCAAAATCTCTATATAACATACAGTGCACTGCACAAATGAGTACACCCCCTCTGATTAAATATAAAAGATGTCTTTTTTTTAATAATCACTAATATAATTCATAGAAAGATGGCAAAAGAGAAATGTTTTAAACATATTTTTAATAAAAACAGAGAAATATAAGCAATTAACATCTGTATAATAAGTAACCAATTTTGTTTAAATGAGGTATTGCAGAAATGAGTACACCCTAGATTTACTTCAACAAAGTATAATATTCCAGTACCTAATATGTCCTCCATAACTCTAAGTACACTGCTCTGACACTTCTTGGCACTGAGTGTACAAGTTCAGGACAAATTTTCACATCTGCTCTGTTTAACTCCTAGAGGACGACCTCCTTAAATGCTCTGGTCTTTAATGGGGAGTGTTGCTCAGCTCGTCTCTACAGAATCCCCCACAGGTGCTCAAGAGTGTTAAGACTGAGTGAGATACATGTCCACTGAAAGATTTTCACCTTGGGAGAATGAATACCTTCATTGTCATGTTGGAAATAAATACCCAACAACACAGAAAATGAGGGGAGGGTAACATCATCTGTTTCAAGTTTTTGTATTGCATCACACAGTGGTGTGTGAATTCATGACAGCATTGATAAAGCACAGCTCCCTCACACCTTCAGCACTCATACATCCCTATATAAGAGGTTTACTACCACTGAACATCACTGTAGGAACCAGGCACTTCTCACTGTACTCCTCCTATAGCAACACCATAACATTTTGGATGCTGTTAGATCCAAAATGATTGACTTGATTTCTTGAGACAAGAGTATGGATTCCCAGAAGTCTATATTTTGTAAATATGGGCCTCGGAAAAAGCTAAATTAGTTTACTGTGCTTTGGCAACAGTAGGTAATTCTAGTGGTGACAACAACCATGTCACTTCCGCAGGCTGCATCTTACTCTGTGAGATAAAGTATCACTTTTTTCATAGCTTTTGCCAGCTCTGAGACACTTGCTTGGTGTTTCTCCTGCACTTTTCCTAGCAAAACTCACTCATCACTAAATGAAAGCTTAAAGTGAAGACCTGATTATTTCAGGGGCCTTTTCACAAGTACATTGTTTATGAATTTATGTGTTCCTTTTGCTATATTTTTACACTTAAAACAATAATTTGGTATTACTCTTGTACCACTGTCCTATTTTTTACTAAGAAATAAGTCTCCTGACAGTTTGGTTCAACATACATGTTGATCAAAACTTTTACAATTTTTATTTAGTTTTATTATTTAGTAACTTTCAGGAAGGTGTACTCATTTTTGCAACACAACTTTTTACCACTTTGATAAAAAAAAAAATTGTATTTTCCTGAATAATTTTAACATTCTTTTTTGGTAACTGATCAAGCAGACTTGCTGGAATATCATATCTCTAAAGAACCCTACTATGCCTTTTAATTAAAGAGTAATTGCTTAATTTGTAAATTTTCAGAGGGGGTGTACTCATTTATGCTGTGCGCTGTATATAAATTTTCTTATTGTAAAGTCCTTTTTTTCTCAAAGAATAATACTGTAGTTTAAAAGATTCTCATTTAGGATACTTGGAATCACATCAAAATGGGCAGGACTAGAGAGTAAAAAACATACGTCCAATTATGTAAAACAATATTATGTGTTACACAGGCAAATACAACAAACTCAAGATCCTGGCGGGAGTTTGGATGGAAGAATTTAATAAGAATGTTTATAACTCCCAAATTAACAGCAATGCGCACAGGTGATCAGAGTCTGGGCCTTTGTTGGAGGCAATGTGGAACCTCAATGGCTAATCATTTTCATATTTTTTGGGCATGTTCAAAAATACAACCTTATTGGCATAAAGTGGCAGCTGAAATTGGGAAAATACTAGGGGAGGAATTGGATTTTTCATTCATTACACTGTACCTGGGAAAAATCCCTAAAACAGTTCCAGGCAGGGATAAGTACTTATTAAAAATACTTTTAGCAAGCAGTCGAAAAGCCATAACACGTAAATGGTTTCAGGCTGACCCTCCAACAAGAGACCAGTGGTTGGGAATTGTAAATGAAATCTATTGTATGGAGAGACTTACATTTACAGTTAGAGTTAATTTGGATAAATGTTTCAAGTATTGGGATAAATGGATTGTGTACACAAACCATTGAGGTTGAGCGTGTTACTGTACTCTAAAGAATGTATGAAAATTGTAGTGTCTTGACTGTGTAATGTACATGATGACCCTTTGTTCTGTGTTCAATAAAAATAAACTTAAAAAAAAAAAAAAAAAAAAAAAAAATGGGAAGGACTAGAGAAGCCCAAGGCTGGGAAACACATACTATCAGTCCGTTAGTGGACCTTACACTCAAACCACAGCAGGAAACTCAAATCTGTAGTTTCAGGGTGGAGAAAGGCTAACAGGAAATCATGCCTATCGGCAATCAAAGCTTAAATGATTAGATAAGGAAAGTTCTTTCAAGATAACCCAAGCCTCTTTACATTATCTCCTGCTCGAAAGTCTGTTTGGACCAAAGGGAATGTGAACAACAGACACCTGATAAACTCTACGACTTGACCTATATCTTTTAATAGGACACCTTGCTGTTAAACCCATTTTATAGTCACTTTCACATGCATTCATTAATATTATTATTATTATTTTATTATTATTAATTATTATCTTCAACATTTTTCTCACAGTTCTCAGGAACCGATCCAAACAGTCATGCCTGAAAGTTCTCGGTTATCTGAGACAACTATCAGAAAATGTGATGAACGGACTTCATCCTACACATTCCTCTGAGCCAAGCTAACACCCCTCCACACACGGCAAAGCTTGAGACTTTATCTATTCACACAGAGAAAAACAAACAAGTGCTGTTTTTAATCTCTCCAGCTGCAATCATTAACTCTGAGAAGGGAACAGACTGCGCTCTTACCATCAGGAAGAGGCTGCTATCATTTTCACATATAAACACTAGTCACATTTACACAAAAATCCAGGAAGTAGATCTACTGAACAACTTAATCCAGATTCATATTTTGAAAATGAAACGTGTTTGGTTTAAATCATTACTTCATAGGCATAAACAATGAAGCTTCATCAGTTGTACTTTTTCTGAGGGACCAAAATATGACTTTCAGCAAGGTTACTAGGGGTGTAGCATTCCTGTTTCAATACAAACATATAAATTCACTAAAGCTGGGTATTGATGCAGATTTCACCATTCAATCTGATTAATTTATAAGCTCTTTATTCAATTTGATTCCAATATTGATTCAATATCAGTTCATCTGAATATATATCAGGTACAGTACGTCAATTTTTCTTAAGGAAAGAAAATCTCTCAACTAAAACTGTACGCTACAGGACACCATACATTACTATAATATTAAAGGTCAAAATTAACAACAGTCCAAATTCAATTGCTATTTATTTTCAGATGTAATAATCAACATAATCAAGTTGTATATAAACATTTAAATTGTACATAACACAGTTTTATATTTAAGGACTATGATTATGTTTATACTCCACTTTGTTACTGAAATAAAAACATTTAAATAGAGCCCTATAAAACCTGTTTTCATTTTTCCCAAATTTGGTTTCTTTTTTTTTCCAGACTATCCATTTTAACTTTTAGTTTTAATGGTTAAATTAAATTGTATTAATCAGCAGATTTAACAAAAATAACATTAAGGCCTAATGACATTTTTTCTCTCAATTTTAATTATTTATTTATTTATTTATTAATAATTACTATTTATTTATTATTTTTACTAAATTCTGAGTTTTCCATTAATTTTCAAAATCCCATTTTGTTTTTGTTTTTTTTTTTTTGTTTGTTTGTTTGTTTTTTTTGCTTTTTCTGTAATAATGAAAATCATCTCTAAATAAGAGATTTTATTAAAAATATCTTATTTATTTGTTTATTTATTCAGAAATACTGTGCTGTGTGTTTAAATTTTTCTGGTAAATAAATGTATAAATGTTTAACAAAAATAATTTTTTAAGGCCCTATAAAATACGCTTTTTTCCCTCTCAAGTTTTATTTTATTCTTTACCAAATTCTGTATTTTCCTTAAATTTTCCTTAAAAAATTTAAAATTTTATTTTTAAAAAAATGTATATTTATTTATTTCTGTATTTTATTGATTCTGAAATACTGTGTTGTGTATTTAAATACATTCTGATAAATAATTGTATGATAAATATTTACTTAAAAATAATGTTTTAATAATAAAAAATATATATATTTTGACATGTTGTTGTGAAAACCCCTAAGTTTCTTTGTTTTTATTGTATGACAATAGATTTTAACAAAAAAAAAAAAAAAAAAAAAAAAAAAAAATGGTAAAATGCTCATGAAGTAACTCTCAGAGCACTTCTAGAGATTATGTTCAGAATCAGAATATAAAAAAATCAGAATATAACCTTGAAATTTGGAAATCCAGATTTGGAATCTAGGAAAAAAAAAAAAAAAAAAAAAAAAAAAAAAAAAAATTCTTTATATAGCTTTTAGTTATTTATATAAGCTCTTAGAGGAGATATTCCTTTAAATAAATACATAAAAACACATAGCCATGCGGAGTATTTCATCTTCATGAAATACAAAATACATTAAAATGAAATAAAATTATATTAATAAAATGTATAGTAAAATTCAAACAAACTTAATTAGCTTAGACGTAATGCTGATTTAAATTTAAGCAGTTTTTTTATTTAATTCATTTACATTTGAATTCAACTAGCCTGACCTGGGTGTGAATGGAGCACATAGAGGTTAACAGGAACCATGAGTTCCCACTGATTCCTTTTATTTGTATCAGGTACACAAAACTATGTTTACAGAGAAACACTAAACCATAAACCCAGCCACTGTGAGGCTGCAAAACAAACTGGTGCAGCAAGTTTCATCTGCTCTTTTACTTATGGGATAACAAATGATTTTATAAAGGGTTTTAGAAGTCATACGACATGGGGAAAAAAATCGTCCTAGATAAAGGCACTGCAAAATAATTAGAAAACTGATCCACTGAGGTTAAAATTAACCACACCTTAGTCCACGTGGACCTGGACTAACACAAAAAATATGGGTTCAGTAACTGATATCGGAGAGGCGAAAACTGGAGAGGTGCTAAAACGTGACAGCCTTAGGAAGAGACAAAACTGCCATATTAATTTTAGATCAGAACTGTTTAAAAATTAGTGTTATTAATATAGTATTTCAATTAATACCACAATTAATATAGGCCTATCATTTTTGTCCCCATTAAACTCTTTTAGTAGAGACAATGATCAGCTGGCCCGCACCGCAGTGTCAAAGCTGCCATATCAACATTACCCTGAAGTAGGACAGTAACACGACACCAGCACGCTCTAAGAAAAAGAGGAGGCAAAATTCAATCCCTTGTGTCAACATATATGAGAGGGAGAAAGAACGACAAAGACGGCTTGTGTTTTATGTGCAAAAGATTACGAACTGCTTGCAGTGCACAATGCTATAGCAAAGAGCCAGTACCAACATCTCAGACTGTCAATATTATCTGATAGTAAGACATTCTATTAAAGGAACAGTTCAAGGTATGAATCAACCAATATGTGTTTTTCATTGCTGATGCCGATACGATTATTACGGATCAAGCAGTCCGATAACCAATATTTTGAAAAGATATATATGTCTGGTGTAAAAATGAAATTAATGTCAAAATTAGGAATAACAAGGGCTCTGACAAAAACTTTCTTTAAATTATTTAATTTTTTTTTTTTTTAATCAGCAAATCGGTTTTCAAAATGACCGATGCCGTTAACTATAAAAATGCTTAATATAGGTGCCGATAATCAGTTGACTCCTAATCCAAAGTGCAGATAGGTTTGTTTCTTCATCAGAACAGATTGGATCTTCTGCAGTGAATGGGTGCCGTCAGAATGAGAGTCCAAACAGCTGATAAAAATCCACACGTAATCCACGCCACCCCAGTCCATCCATTAATGTCTTGTGAAGTAAAAACCTGTGTGTTTATAATAGATTCTTCATTAAGATGTTTTTAACTTCAAACCGTTGCTTCAAGCTAAGATTCAAGTCCTCTATCCATAATATTGCTTTTTCCAGTAAACAAGCTGTCTTGTCTGAATCAGGAAAGAAATATGCACAGATCAAACGCTATTTACAAGTGAAAACAGTCCAAAGGAGTTCTAAACAAATATGTTTGTGGATTTTGATGTAAGAGGACAACAGGAAATTGACTTTTTCACTGGAGGAAGCATTTTTATAAAGTATGAACTTATGGTTTAAAGTTAAATGAGTTGTAAAAGACTGTAATGGTGTGGATTATTGTGGTGTTTTCATCAGCTGTTTGGACTCTCATTCTGACGGCACCCATTCACTGCAGAGAATCCATTGGTGAGCAAGTGACATAATGCCAAATTTCTCCAAATTCTCCAAAACAAACTCATCTGCATCTTGGATAGCCTGAGGCTAAATACATTTTAAGCAAATTTTCATTGTTGGCTGACCTTTCCTTTAAGTCTCTATAGCAAAACACAAACATCTTTCCTCTTGAAGCAGAATTAGAAAATGGTTTATTACAATAGCATCCACATAACTACTGGCATTGGAGGTATACACTACCAGTCAAAAGTTTTTAATGTTTTTAAAGAAGTCTCTTCTGCTCACCACCAAGCCTGCATTTATTTGATCAAAACTACAACAAAAGCAGTAATATTATGAAATATTTTTACTATTTAAAATAACTGCTTTCTATTCAAATATATTTTAAAATGTAATTTATTCCTGTGATCAAAGCTACATTTTTAGCATCATTACTCCTGTCTTCAGTGTCACATGATTCTTTGGAAATCATTCTAATATGCTGATTTGCTGTTCAAGAAACATTTATTATTATTATTATTATTTTTATCAATATTTAAAACAGCTGAGTACATTTTTTTCAGGATTCTTTGATAAATAGGAAGATTAGCATTTATCTGAAATAAAAAGCTTATGTAACATTATAAACTGTACTGTTCAAATAGGAGTCAGTATAATGTTTTTTTTTTTTTTTTTTTTTTTTTAGAAATGACAGAAATTAATACTTTTATTTATTAAAAATCTTACTGTTCAAAAACTTTTGACTGTAGTGTAGGCCTTCATGAACATAAAACAGTAAATAATTACAATGTTTAATTCTTTGTACTCGTATTACAGAAATGTTTAATTTGGATCACAAAGACAGACATATACAGAACAGAAAAAGAAAGAACAAAACCTTCAGAACAAACAAGCACTAACAGATAACTGATAGTCTGATAAGATCTGTGGAAGACAAAATAAATGACGTCATTCAGCGATATAATTAATGCATCAAAACACATCTGCTTGAAATAATCACACATATTACGTGTTTATGTTAATATCCCATTACGTCATAAGAAGCTTTGCATTCCAATTTGACATTATTTGAGTGCATCAGTGTAGGCTTACAGTCACGTCATTAACAAACTATTAACATACTTCTCAATTACGTGTGTCTCAGGTACAGTACACACCTGCTTTAAACAACAGCCATGTGAACTGGGGCAAACCCAAGGCAAATACACAGGTCTTACGTCTCTTTCTCTCTCTGTTCTGAACCATAATAGGAAGTCAAACTAAAAGGCAAATAATAGGAAACTCTTTGGCCCTCTGCATTTGAATAAAGAGCAGCCCTCATTTCCACTGAACAATAACAAACACTGAAACACTTTTTCCTATATAATATAATAGAATATAATATACAGGGCTCAATGCTAAGGGGCCAGTGTCAGGCCAGTGGTTAAAATTATTACTTGCCCAGTCAGAATTTTCACTGGCCCTGCCACAAAAAAAAAAAACAAAAAAAAAAAAAAAAAAAAAACAATAGTTGCAGTTATGATTGTTTTGACCCAAGTTATCTTTTAATTTAACAAATAAGCTTATATGACATCAGACTTTTACATATCAATTAAACTGTACAATTCTCGATTCCAATTTCGATATCACAGCAAAAGCTATAGCCTTACAAATATAAAGTTCAAACATTATTTGTTTGTTCATTATTTTATTATTATTATTTTATTACAAATGAAACGATGGTTAGGAAAAAAAACTGCAGACAGACTGAATGAATGCAAAAAAAAAAAAAAAAAAAAAAAAAAAAAACACATATACTTGTTACATAATTTTACTCCATAATTCTTATACATTCCGAAGCTATGCAATTTAAAAAAATAATAACAATAATAAAATAAAAACATTTTAAATATAATTGCAACTTTTTATCTAAAACTCATTTTTTTTTTTTTTTTTCACAATTGAGTTTATATCTCACTTTTTTCTAATGTGGAAACAAGCACAAATGGTCCATTATTATTATTTTTTTTTTTTTTTTTTTGCAGAATGCCATAATATGCTTTTAGTTTTAATTGAATTAATTGTGTATCTCTAGTCTCTATAAGTTGGACTAGTATTTTAATTACTAAACTGCATAAACCAGACCTACCAAAGGAAAAAGAACACAGTGTTCTCACACACAGATACACACGCAAACGCACACACAGACACGCACACATTATTCTTAAGTGGAAAGTAAACACTAATGTACATAGTTACACACCATTAGCCAAACCTTGGGTGTCACTCATGCCTGTCAGTTAGTGACTAGTAAAAGTTTTGTTATACTGGGCTGGGATGGGTGGAGAGGAATGTAAAAACGTCGTTATTTGTAATACAGTTAGACTGGTTGTGTGAGATTGTGCTGGACCATTTTACTTATTAGTCCCATTTACTTGCATGGAATTATAAACTATGATTTGTCAGAGGAACAAAAAATATGACCTGGCCCAAGAAAAATTTAAAGGATCGGCTGATGAAGTTAGAACCCGTTACTCTTGATATTAATAATGGTTATAAATAAACTTATAAGTAAAACTATAATGACTTAAAAGGGCTCATGGGACACATATTTTTATCTCAGCCTAATTATGATAGTACAAATCATCATGGCTAAAAAAAAACACATCACCACAGTCTGAGAGTAAAAAAGCTTTTCTGTTAAAAGTGAACGCAATTCAATTTTACATGTTAAACCCACTCTCGTATATATAGTTTTTTTTTTTTTTTTTTTCTGTCTTGGGGGCTTTACACAGCACACAAATGCAAAACAAGCAAACCAAATATGGTCAAGTCACTGGTCTGATCCACTAGTCCAAAAAGAATGAGTATGAGTGGAAAAATAGAAAAGTCCAAGTGAGCAGACTCTGATGGAGAAATGAATCAAACGGGCCTGACAATCTCCTGTACCAACAAGGACAAACAGCAGGACCTCGAACACCGAAGGCCAGAGCTGCCAAATCACAAAATGCCCCTATGACCAAACCTAAAGCAAAAACACAGTTCTGACACTTCCCTTTCTCTCTCTCAAAGGCCAGAATAGGAAGTCGACTGGACAATTCAGCAAGCTGGCCTAATATGCAAATACAGTGAAACTCACACACCTTCTGTTTTTGAATATGAGCAGCCCACATTTTCAAAGAGCTAAAGAAAACGAAGCTCGAGCAACTCATTAACAAAGTTTGTGCTCTGTTTCCTACCAAAATCTGTGCCTTTTTATACATTTTCCATGGTAATAGTTCTTGTCATTTATGGTTAGGAATAACATACTATTATTACTCAGGGTTGGGGACAATTCATTTTTTAAATAAACTAATTTAAAAAAGTTTTAAATATTTTTCCCCAGGTTTTTTTCTTCTTCTTCTTCGACTTCATGCGACAATCAATTTCCACTGTGAATGTATAAATAGGCAGATCTAGATAAAATGTATATAAAGGAGATCTGGGTCATATTTGCAGCACCCTAGCAATGACACAGCAACACCTTATGACCTCATAACCACATCCTGGTGGCAGCTCAAAACCTGAAAACGTGTGAGACGTTAGTGGGTTTCACTACACTAAAATAACCCATGAAAATCCTCATGACAACTCTGATCAGGCTAAACGGATGTCGCCAAAGCAGTCAAATAGACCTGTGTAGTTTGTTCTTGGCAGAAAATCAAAGAACACCATAAAACACAACAGAAATATGAAAGGAGAGCACTGGGAATAATGCAATTGCATTACCAAAACAAAGTATACATTCAGCTGCTGCAGCTGTATTGATGGACAGTGAAGTCGATTATGTTCAGACAAATTAATAATACATTAATTAAAAATATTAATAATAATATTAATTAATAATAATTAATAAAAATATTAATTAATAATAATTAATAAAAATATTAATTAATATTAATATTAAAAAACACATTAATTAATAATACATTCATTACTGCTATTTCAACATAATATATATATATATATATCTCCAAACTGATTGCATTATGTATAATCATTTTCTGTTTTTAACTGTCTTAAATTTATTGTAAATCAATTTTTAAAATTATATCAATTAGTTTTTACATGTTACATTTTTTGTTTTATTGTTGTGATCATTGTTTTTATGATTGTTCTACTTCCTTTTTTGTGATTATTGTTTTTATTATTGTTTTTATGATTATTCTACTTCCTTTTATGTAAAGCACTTTGAATTACCTCTGTATATATATATATATATATATATATATATAATTATTATTAATTTATATATATATATATACACTACTATACTATAGTTCATTTATGTAAGTGAGTGAGGATAGCAAAATAAAGTAAACTGTGACATATTATACCCAAAATTTCTTCATACAGTGGACTACCAGTAAATCTGATTAAAAAAACAAAAAAAAAAAAAAAAAACTTGGGACCGAAAATTATTCAGACACTTGTGCTTTTTTCTTTAAGTCCTAATGCTACCTTTTACACCAGAGACTAAACAAAATTAAGCATTGCTTGGTAATTGGTCAACAAATTATTGATAATTGTGTAAATATTGTCATCTTAACAGTTGTCTGAATTTTTGGTTGATTTTAATCCAACACATACTTTTCTACTAAATGTGTTCTGACAGAGTTTGACTCTGAGTTTTTGGCATATTTTATTACCACTTTCTAAACATGGGAAATGCTAAAGGTGTCTGAATACATTTTGGTTATATATATATATATATATATATATATATATATATATATATATATATATATATATACATATATATAAAATACATTCATGTATAGTACATACATACATACATATATATATATATATATATATATATATATATATTATATAGATAGATAGATAGATATTCTCTCCATGCTACTGATTTTTTACACATTGGATGGGACAAAACATTTCATGACTGTCTCTTTAATTACCAAAATTTAAATAAATTTTATCAACATTGTAATTTATTTCATCACAACAGCTATGTCACTGATATTGTAAACTAATAGTTTGTTTTACAAAATTCCTTATAAGGTCCTAAAAACAATAAGATTAATATTTGTGAATTCACAAAAAAATCCTGTAGTGTTAATTCAGAATTCATTAATTGAATTGAATGATTTGTAATTGTTTCCAATCCATATTTGGCAAATTCTTATTGACCCTAATCATGCTGAATTATATTGAGAGAGAAAAACAAGTAAACAAGCAAACAAACAAAAACATTAATGAATTAATTACCATACCATTACCAACCATAACTTTGAACATGTGGAACAGCTTAATTATAAACAACTCCCCCCCCCCCTTAGTTTTTCCTAAACACTATCAGTGACCACTCGTTTTATGAAGTAAAAATTCTTATTATATAATGTTCATAGAAACACCCAGGAGGCGAAGTGTACTTTTGCTTGACTAACATTGTTTTACAAGGGCGGTGTACTGAAACCGGCCCATGCAAAGTGACCAAAACATACTGTGATTCACTGTTTGATAGCTTATCACTTTACACTATTAAAATCTCATTATGGAATATTTTTATGACACAACTCGAAAACCCACGCAAAGAATGACACTCACTCGGTCTTTTTCCGTGATCTGTTGGCGTGGAGGTCCAGTAAGTTGATGACAGCCTGTCCCAAAAACTTGTCCAGCCCCACCAGGGCTCGGTGCATGGCGATGATGTACAGTGTGCATCGCTCCGCGTTCCCCTGATGGATCAGCGGCAGATCGAACGTCGCTTCCTCCTTCCATTCGGGCGAGACGCATTTCTCCGCTACCGAGGTGGAAAACTTGTCCTTGCCCACCTGCATGATGGCATAAGCGTCGTTCGTGCCATTTTTGCCCTTGATCCGCAGGTTTCGCGCTTTGAGCACCGTTACCTGAACGCTAGTGGGATACCACTGCTGGTCACCCAAAGACATTCTCTCAGTTAAAGTCCAGGTTCAACCGGGACGAAAAGTTACGCTTCGTTCGTTCGAGCCCGCTTGATGTTTGCCGTGCGTCGCTCTGGCTCCAGTGTGTAACTGTTTGGGAGTTCTCACAAGCCCCGCCCCTCACGCATGACGTACACTGTGTACCCAACGCTCAGGTGATGCAGGTATCACTTTATTTTTGCGTTAAACTATTTAAAGAAGAGTTTTTATAACCCTGTGATAACGTCTTTTTAAATCCCGGGTTAAAACCGCGCCAATTTTAATCTTTGGTCATAGACTAATTTATCACCGAATTAAGATGCTAAAGGTGTACAGTAAACGACTTCGTTGATAAAATGCATCACCGAGTTGTTTAGCAACAGACAACCAATCACAAACTGCCTCAGCGATTACCTTATTAAATATTAATACATTTTTAGTCACGGAATCCTTCACGTCCAGTTTACCTTGATGGAGAATTTAAAAATTATTCTCAGAATGTCTTTGTTGAAGAATTTCCTCATTAGCGTTTCCTCAATTTACTTCCTCAGACTTTATTAGCTCTAGTGAATCACTGTAGAGATCAGATAAAGGCTATTCATCAGGACAAAAATAGAAAACGGTAGTATGAGTGGTTGTTTTTAAGGCCGATTAGTCATCTTTCAGACTGATTCGGTCTCCTGCTATCTGTAAACCACTGTATTTGTTTATTTGGTTATAAACATCGCTACCGACGTCAGTGTTATCCGTATCTTACTAGCCTGATGTTCATTCCTTTGTTCTCAGTCAACGTTTCATTGTTTGTCCAGCCCAATCTCTAGAGTACCGCACTCTGATTGGATAATGCATGTGTCAATAATGCAACGCTCACATTTGATTGGCTGTACTTCTTGTGGAGGATCTCAATTTACATATTACATAGAAACCAAAGTTACGTAATTGCCAAAACGTAGGCTGGGATTTTTCTTATTAAAAGACATGTGATACATTCTAGGAAACATAAAAATACAAGTGACGTAATTTCAGATTTTATGGCATTTTTTTCCAAACCTTTATTTTGCATCAGGTCATTGATAAGGCACATCTATAGGAAATATATTACTGAAATCGATACAAAAATGCTGCGATCATTTTCATACTGAAGTGAGTGACAAAAATATAAATATTCATGTTGCTATTGAAATCTCCCTTTTAAACGTCGAGATGACAATCAAAACATTATTTAGGATAACACTGAATTTATACTGACCCTCAGAAGCTCTAGGCCTACCCAGAGGCAAAAAGAAATTGTTCATGCAAATATCACAACATCACATGAAACCATTATCCACAAATAAGCCATTTAAAATTTAAATCTTTTTTTTAAGAAAAGAAAAAAAAAAGTATTACATACATACACATGGCAAACTTTGAGCAGGCCACAAATTCACTGTATTATTTGACTACATTCTTTGTTGTGGTAGTTTCAAATGCACTGAAATCATATACAAACAAAATTAAATACAATATGTAATCTGTAATGACATGATGGTGATTATAAACCTTCATAATCCATAGTTTAACTTGCATTAATTACGTTAACGTAAATAACGTTTATTTTATTTTTTTTAATGGTTCTTTAGCAATATGTGGTCTTTGAACAATTGTAAGGGAGAATCCTGGCTTGAAGGGGTAAAAGACAAATGGGAGGCTACACAATATCAAATAAGCTCATACTTATGCTAAGCTTCTTTGGCATACAAATATCCCTGAACATACTTTAAAATTATTTCATTTTAATCAAAGTGTAGCTGAAGCTAAAGACAGGCAAAGCTTGTGACTTTGTCATGATGCGATCTAAAAATAATGGCACTACAGTCAGTATCTGATAGCTTGTGGGCCTTGGGAAAAAAACAGTCAGTGCAAAGATCTGAATTCCTCTTTTTCGTGGCAGTCAGCATTGTCTGTTCTTTGCTGTCATGAGAAAAAGACATTGTGACACTCTTGAAAAACAAAAGACATTGAAAATAATTGTTATCACAAATTCTTCAGAACTTTGCATAAGCTTAGGAAGGGGTACTAACAATTTTAGGTAGATTAGTAGCTCTTCTTACTAACCATTTGTGGTTAGATGAACAGTGCTTGGTAATAAACAAAACCTGCTCTATATAGTAATAATCTGAAGAAAGAAACGTGGGAGGTCTAGATTCGTGCTAGTGTGCTTTCAGACTAAAAACAGAAAGTTTATAAAACTGAATAGGCCAATTCTCTGTAAAATACTGATATCATAAAATTGCATAATGACAATTACAGTTACATCAATATTAATACTGATATGTATAATATAAATACAACATTATTTATAAGAATATGCCAAATGCTCTTTTCATAACCTGAACCAAGTGCTAAAAAAGCCCATGTTACACATGGTGCTACAACAGAACATGTATGGACAAACACTTGCCCTTCATTATCAAATCCCTTGGAGTGACATCTGAAGCAGCTGTCACTTTGTTGATATCATTTGTCCATCAACAGCATTCATTATCAGTGCATTTGATCAATGGCAGAAATAGCCCAATAGAGGGCACTGTTAAGCAACATTTTCCATATGATTCCTATTCAGTAAAAACAGAATGCAATAGTTCACTTTCTGCTGAACAACTTCTAAGAACAAGAATGAAGTTCCCAGCACTAATTAACATTGGATGGAAATGGTTGGATGTGGATGAATCAATGGCAAGTCTTTGTTTTTTAAATTTGTGTGGGACTAATGTCAAAAGCTGCTTATTAGTGCCAGAGAGTTGAAGTAACACTGTAATGGTCAAACAATACATACATAACACAATGTACATTCTTACAAACATGTAAATGAAATAGCGTGAATAAAAACATATGAACACACGAGACAAAGACAAGAAACAAGAAAAACTTAGGTAACAAGCAGACGGTCCTTCATCCTATCGATATGCATAGTTAGAAACATAAAGATCAACACAGCTGAACTTTAGGTTCAGATCCCTTGGCATATTCAATATTAAAAGATTCATTACGTTCAAAAAGTTTGTTAGGTTAAGTGGTATTACAGGCAAACAAAAGCATTCAAAAGGATTTTGCATATTTTGTCAAACCTACTCATCCACCAATGTCTTTTTAGAGGATTCTGGTTTTGCATACATACACCTTTCTTTTTCTTCATATAAAACAGCCTCACAGAACTACTTCTTATTAGCATGCTTAGCATGAGCTCTTAGCATGTTGGACGGTTCCAAGACCACAGAACACTTTCGAAATGTACAAATGTAGGTGGTTCGTCATAAAAGGAGCCAAATGCTTCTCTTCCCTGCTGAAAATCCCAGCCTAAACCAGTCTAAAGCCCAAAGTATACTTTGTTTTTGCACATGTACACTAGCGTATGCATTAGGCCTGCCTTCTAATAGTTTGCTAGCCGTTAGCCGGTGCGGTCGCTTGCTCTTAAAATACATTTTTGGTCATACAGATAAAAGTAAAACTTTTATCTTTCGAATCCATGTTTATTTGCGTGCACTCACAATAACAATGAAACATTACCCTTTTGTAAAATAATTAACCAAACAGGATGTGCCGTTTTGGTCTCTGTGAACTTTAGGGCTAAACTTCAAAACTCTGTGTATTACATGGCATGAAAAATAAATCTATAGAGAATGAAATGTCTACTTTTAATGAACCAATTCAGATAGAAAACAATATTCTCAGATTATGTAATCTGTATGACATGCATACAGGCACATCATTACTGAGGAGATAAATTAGTAAATGTTAATGCAGTCTCCTTGTTGTTTTTCCCTGATACATTCATAGTTGTTGTATCTGCTGGTGTTCTGTGGCAAGCTTTTTAGCGTGCACTTGAGCACTTATTAGACTATGTAGACAATTAAAGGCTCATTATTATGATTTATATGGTTTATTAATAAACGTGCGACTAATAGTCGACTAATGCTTACAATGAAAAAACTACTATTCGACCATGTACCCTTTTAAAGTACACTCCACTGCAAACACAGGCAGTCGACACTAGAAAGCTTCATCCATGTCCAGTGCCTGCTCTATTTTTTTCCCACAAGTTATAATCAATAATTATTTTTCCAACTCTTTTAATCCAAAGGTGGGCTGTCTCATACCCTCTTGCTCACAAGCGCTTGTGAGTGTCTGTTGTTGTTGTTCTGTCTCTTTAGTTTTGTTTTCTACTGTGAAACAGCGGCTTGGGACAGTGTTGCCACCTTGTGGAACAACTGATTACTGCAAAACAAATTCAATGCGCTTGTGCGACCTGCGCATTTAAAGTACGTGGGGTTACAAAATTGGGTGGTGTGCATACTATTTTGATAACGAAATTCACGTCACATGCACTTTAAGCTGACCTCACATAAGCGTAAAGAAATTAAGTATACTTTGGGCTTAAGCTGCAGTGTCCTAGTACTTGAAAGTGAATGAAAAGAAGAGGTCTCGAGTCTTAAGCCCAAAGTATACTTCACTTTTTACACGTATGCAAGGGTTAGCGGACAGTGCGCATGACGTAAATTTTATCATCAGAACGTGTACACACGTGTACTGTACGCACATCACCCGAATTTTTGTAACCGTGCGTACTTTGTACGTGCAGGTCGCACATGCAAATTGAATTTTTTGCAGTAATCAGTTGCTCCACAAGGTGGCAACACTGTCCCAGGCCATTGTTTTTCACAGTAGAAAACGAAATTAAAGAGATGGAACAGCAAAAATATAGCCGAGACGGCAAAAATAACAGATGCTCACATTGACGAGGGTACCAGATAGCCCAGCTTTGGTTTATAAGAGTTCAAAAAATATATTATCGTCATAACTTATAGGGAAAAATAGAGCAGGCACTGGACAAGGATGAAGCTTTTTAGAACACGCACAACATTGAATGGAGTGTTCTCTGAAAGGCTATGCATTCGACTGTACGCATATGCTAGCGTACACGTACAAAACCTAAGTATACTTGGGCTTTAGTCCAAATTAAGACAGTGACCTGAAAGGGTCATGAATGTAGCCTGGTTTCATGACAGTGTCACGAAAACCTTGTGCTCCAGTCCAGAGACACAGCAGATATGTGCAAGTCTGTGCAAACTACAAAACATATCCACAGTGTTGTAGTACTCAAGACTGGAATCGGAATCCGAGTCAAGACTGAACACAAATGCTCAGAAAGACCATAAAAAATATGAATGCATTCATCCAGTCTTGAGTTCTACAACACTGATAAACTGGTTTCCTGGTTTTAGTTGGTTTAGCTAGTCTCCCAGCTTGGCCAAGCTGATGTTTAGCTTGGCTGAAAAGTGTCCTTTAAAACCAGCCCACAGACCAACTAAGCCTACAAACCATCTTAGACTGGTTTAAACTAGTTTTTCAGCAGGGCTGTAGAGAAAGAAATTCATGCTTTGGCTCCTAACATATAGTCATTCCTTCAAGAAACCTTCAAGGTCTTTCAACTCTACCTGCAGCTCATTATTATACAGTTGTCTCACTCTTCCATACCCTGCTCTTCATACCAACCGAACCCTGTGATTGGTCAGTTCCACTAGTGTCCAATTCCACCACAGATCCCTTTAGTGTTCCATTTGGGGCTGAAACTGTCGTCAGCGAGGCTGTCGCAGTGACATTTGATGTCACGTTTAGAGGGAATGAACTCCGCTTCGATTCCCTCTCAGCCGCGGCTGCCAGTTTAAGATTGTCTTTGCTAGCGCTGCGACGTTGAGCGTTCTGCTGCATGGCAGACCTACTTGCCACCGAAGGCAACAGCGGAAAAGGTTTCCTACTTCCACTGCTACCTCCATCGCTACCTTCCGAAGGGCTTGTTGCTAGTCCCTCCCCTCTGTGCCGCCCATTGGTCAGAATGCCATTCTGACCCTCTGAATGGCTATTCCGTAGACTTCCATTCTCACTGGAAGCGTGTTTGTGTAGATGGTGGATGTTTGATTGTTCTGTCCCAGAAGGTCCCAAAGCACCCATACTACCTCCTCCGCCTGCTCTGAGAGCTTTAAGGCGGTAGTGCCCTCTGCCGTCCCCTCGGTGGTGGTACTGGGTATTGCCACCCCTGGTTCTACTACAAGCCTTCCTCCTTTGAGGCTGCTGGACAGGCAGTAGACTGGGCAGCAGATTGTTGGCCGGCTTGTTGTTGTCCGTGCTTGTGCTTGTGTTGGTATTAGTTCCTGATGGTGCTCGGGGAGCATTATTCACGTTGTCTTGTGTCACTTGAAGGAGGTTGGTGAGTTTGCAAGGCCCGGCGGTGATACTCGTCGTTCCACTTTGAGTAGATGAAGACCTGGCAGAAGAAGAGTAATTGTTGGTGTCCGTCGGTGGATGACATCCTACAAAAAGTTGGGAGCCCCTTTCCGAGGCACTCTGTACGCCTACGGTGACAGTGCAGGGGTGGGAATAAGCTGGCATGGGCTGGGAGCGACGGTACCCTGGGCAACAACTTAGCCATGCTGCCTGGACATCCAAACGCTTGAAACAGTGATGGAGCACCAAGAAGATCCCTAATCCGGTAGCTGTTCCTCCATACAGGCAGCTGAAGAGTTTCCGCTCCCTATCCACGTACCAAACGGCCATAGCGCCACAGCACCACAGCCCCACAAACACGAACTGTGTCACCACCAGCGCCAAACACTGAACCTTCAAAGAGTATTGGTCCTCCACTGGTGTCCCAGCATGCACCGGGCCCACCACAGAGTCCGTCGAGAGCAGGCTGGTGCTGCCACTGATTGCCGGTTGGCTCTCAGGCAAGGTTGAGGGGTCAGAGGCAGAGCAAGGAGGGTCTTTTGACTTCTGCCTCAGGCAGAAAGCAGTGCACAGGAAGTAGATCCAGGTCACAAGAATGATCAGTCCAGCTGGAATGTAGAAAGCTCCGAAACTGGGTTGCCATATCAACCAGCAGCTGCCAAAAGGTCAAGAGCAGTGAAAAAGGTCAGAGAGGGCAAAGGCGGTAATTAGTCAAATAACAGAAACACAAAGCAAGCTTTGTACAAAACAGACACTTTTTAAAGAGCCTGTAAGGGAGCGGCCCAGCATGTGTAATAAATCTGCAAATATCAGACCGTTAAAGAAAGAACAGAAGCTAATAAACTCCAAGTATGACCTCAGACAATTTCATTTTATATTAAGTGTCGCCAGTCTATTTGTAAGATTTTAATGTGACAAAAACACCATAAAAAACATCATATTTTGAAAAGCCTAATTATGATTTGCAACACTGACAAATACTAAAATGAAATCATTTTTGGGGATTTGAGTTAATTTTTTCAGCATATTTCTCATAAAATGTGTCTTTTGCTTATCACTCTGAATGCATCTTAACATATGTACTGTAATAGCAAATATTTGTTATATAAAAATCTATCTATCTGTAAAATGTGTATTCTATCAAAATAAGAGGGATCATGCATATTATTCTCATATTATTCTGAGATCCATCTTTTCACACTGAAGACAACTGAGGGACTCATATGGGAGGAAAAACAATGCATTAAGAGCCAGGGGTTTAAACTTTTTAACATAATGAAGATGTGTACATTTTTCTTATTTTGCCTAAATACCATATTTTTTCATTTAGTACTTCCATTCAGGAGGATACTTACATGTTTCCCAGAAGGCAAAATAAGTTAAATTTACCCTGATCTTTAAATTCAAAAGGTTTTCACCTCACAGCTTTTAATGCATTGTTTTTGAAACTTCTGTAATAGTTCATGAGTCCCCCAGTTTATATAACATTTAGAGCTAGACATGAGCAAACTAGTTTTCCTAATGTTTAAAAACAATACTCACTAATGAATGTTGTATCCATAGTTATTGATGTTTACAGCTGCAGTGATACCACATATGATGAGTGGGACACCGCCGGCTATCAAATAAAACCTGTTGAGAGAAACAGAGATAGAGAAAGACCATTAGTGATCGTTTTGCAAGTGCTAACTGTATTAACATAATTATTCATATATATATATATGTGTGTGTATATATATATATATATATATATATATATATTCATATATATTCATATATATGTCACAATACTGTATTGTTAAAGGCGGTAATAAATAAAGGTGATTTGATTTTTATATAAAAAATAAATGAATATTTCATAAATAGAAGTAAAGGACAGCCTGTCTTTTGTGTTAAAAAATGTTGTCGCTCAAAAATTTAAATAGGCGTAATGCTACTGTCTGTTATATTTCCTACAGATGTTCCTTTTGGCCTTTGCCCTTCGCCTGGTGTAAAAAAAATTGTGTGGTCTATACATTAGGTATTTCTATCACTGTCTGTCAATGAAGAGCCGAGTCTGGGCTCCAGACAGTGTAGGAGAGAGGGGAAACATAACAGGATTTATCCCAGGAGGCAGGCGTGGGATCTGGCCAGACCTCCCTAGGGGATAAGGAGAGCACGGAGGTCTAGGGTAAAAACAGAGACCACAGACTAGAGGGAATGAATATATTTGCATGCATGTCTCTGAGGACATGTGAAAGTTAGCCTTAACTAGTCCTATCCCTCGTTTGATTTACAACTTCTCTGTCCACTTTCATCTTTTTCCATTCCCCCCCGTTTGCTCTCTTTTTTCCCCCTGTCTGACTCTCCACAACAGCAGATGGGAATCAGCTTTTATGTTGACAATGAAGGTCTTTGATTAGTTTTTTACATCATGGTGGTCCATTCAGTTGCACTGAAAAGCCCATTTTGTTCCTGTACATGCCTATCAATAGTTTCCACTCAGGAAGTGCTCATTCAATATGACGTTTGCCCATAAAACTGTCAATGTTTCATGCCCGATTTGAGATACAATAGCCAATCTGAATACTGCAAGAGTTCTGATGGAAGCCATCCACTTCTTTTAATGATGACTATAAACTTTTAATGTTGTCATCAAATGTAATGTTCACGCAGTTACAAGTTACAGACTTTCAAACAGTATTGTTTCTTAAGAATGAACTCTGAATGTTAAAAGAGATATTTGTATGACCCATGACATAATCAGATGCAGGGACAATGGATTCTGTGACAAAACCAGTTTCAGGATCCCCATCCCCCACTGAATCATATCCACCTTCCTCAATGCCTGATCAAAATGTAGTATTATAGTGATATCTAGCTATTTGAAAGAACTTCCTTAACCACTTAGTGCTATGCTAAGCTAGTATCCTAAACTGTTACCTTGCTAATCTAAGGATAAGTGAAACTTCTGACTGTAGTGGTGTTTGTTAAAAGTAGCTAATCCAGCCTAGAATTACCTCATACAGGTGTTTGAACAAAAACACTGACATTTTTAATTTGGACGGAAATAAAAAGGCTAACTTGTTCCTTTAAAATGATAAATATACCTCCATGTAAAACAAATACAGTCCAAATAGGTCTACTGATTGGATTACAAATAGTTCTTATTCTATGAGGGTTTTATGTGGCCAAATTATAGAGGAAAATACAGGTACCTGAGAGTTTGATTGTACTTGTGAAATATACATTTCCGAAAGCAAGCCGTTATTAACCATCTAATACTCCCAACCCTCCACGACGACTTCACTGACCTGAGCATGGGCCGCTGGGTTGGTTGTACAGCAGAATCTCCTTCTAGTTGCTGTGGAGTCCTTAATAAAGCTTCTTTAAAGATGACTCTGGCGCTAACACCGATCCATAACAAAGTGGACAGAGAAGAGTAGTGAAGAACAATCCCCACCTGACACAAACATACACATACATGAGTCATACAAGTAAAACAAGCAAAACTTTTTTTTCAGATCAAATTTTTGTAGAAGCAATCTGTAGTCATATTAGTTTTTCAGCATTAATTTAGTTCACTGGTCTGTTCACATAAAGCAACCTTGAAAAGCTGTAAGAAAAGCACTTAATAAAACAAAACATTATTATTATTATGTACACTGAACAAAATTATAAATGCAACACTTTTGTTTTTGTCCCCATTTTTCATGAGCTGAAATCAAAGATCTAAGACTTTTTCTATGTGCACAAAAGGCCAATTTCTCTCAAATATTGTTCACAAATCTGTCTAAATCTGTGTTAGTGAGCACTTCTCCTTTGCCGAGATAATCCATCCACCTCACAGGTGTGGCATATCAAGATGCTGATTAGACAGCATGATTATTGCACAGGTGTGACTTAGGCTGGCCACTCTAAAATGTGCAGTTTTATCACACAGCACAATGCCACAGATGTTGCAAGTTTTGAGGGAGCATGCAGTTGGCATGCTGACTGCAGGAATGTCCACCAGAGCTGTTGCCTGTGAATTGAATGTTAATTTCTCTACCATAAGTTGTCTCCAAAGGCGTTTCAGACAATTTGGCAGTACATCCAACCGGCCTCACAACCGCAGATCACGTGTAACCACACCAGCCCAGGACCTCCACATACAGCATCTTCTCCAAGATCGTCTGAGACCAGCCACCTGGACAGCTGCTGCAACAATCGGTTTGCATAACCAAAGAATTTCTGCACAAACTGTCAGAAACCGTCTCAGGGAAGCTCATCTGCATGCTCGTTATCCTCATTGGGGTTTCAACCTGACTGTAGTTTGTCGTCGTAACCGACTTGAGTGGGCAAATGCTCACATTCGATGGCGTCTGGCACTTTGGAATGGTGTTCTCTTCACTGATAAATCCCAGTTTTCCCTGTACAGGGCAGATGGCAGACAGCGTGTATGGCGTCGTGTGGGTGAGCGGTTTGCTGATGTCAACGTTGTGGATCGAGTGGCCCATGGTGGCGGTGGGGTTATGGTATGGGCAGGCGTATGTTATGGACAACGAACACAGGTACATTTTATTGATGGCATTTTGAATGCGCAGAGATACCATGACAAGATTCTGAGGCCCATTGTTGTGCCATTCATCCACAACCATCACCTCATGTTGCAGCATTATAATGCACGGCCCCATGTTGCAAGGATCTGTACACAATTCCTGGGAGCTGAAAACATCCCAGTTCTTGCATGGCCAGCATACTCACCAGACATGTCACCCATTGAGCATGTTTGGGATGCTCTGGATCGGCGTGTACGACAGCGTGTTCCAGTTCCTGCCAATATCCAGAGTGGCCTTTAATTGTGGCCAGCCTAAGGCACACCTGTGCAATAATCATGCTGTCTAATCAGCATCTTGATATGCCACTCCTGTGAGGTGGATGGATTATCTCGGCAAAGGAGAAGTGCTCACTAACACAGATTTAGACAGATCTGTGAACAATATTTGAGAGAAATAGGCCTTTTGTGTACATAGAAAAAGTCTTAGATCTTTGTGTTCAGCTTATGAAAAATGGGGGCAAAAACAAAAGTGTTGCGTTTATAATTTGCTCAGAGTAGGAGAACTGGGGACTTACCGCCTGGCATACAATTGGGTAGCCAGTCAGAGTGATGCCTCCAGCAAATACTGCAGACGTCATTGCGATGTGAAAACTAGTGTTCAGGAGGGTGTGCCAACTCTTCCTTGTGATTCTGATTGAGCTGATAGCAGAAAAAGAAACTATTGAGAAATTTCACAATATGTTGACATCCTAATTCTAATTCAACAAGTTCCACCAATAACAAATTATGCAATGACGCTATAGAATTGTGTTACCTTGTAGCAAGTTTGGCATGACTGTTTTCTTTTAGAATTTACTGACATATATTTTGGCCATGTAGTGTATGTTTTCAGTTTCAGAATTGTCATATATACTGTATGTATACCTGTGATGCAGTATATAGGTGATGATGATGGTGAAGAGACAGAGGAGCAGCACTGCAGTACAGGTGTAGATCACTGGATGGAGCACTTCCACTGGAATCGAAGGCGAACCAGGGAAATCTGGCATCTCCTGAAACATTAACAGGGAAAATGTGGAGAATCTTTTAAAACATTCATACATATGACTTCATAACCAAGCTGTAACTCTAGGACACCTAAAAAAGGATTTTTTTGGTCTTATGTAACAGACAGTAACAAATCGAATGAAACATTTAACCAAATGGAACATTTTTCTGAGGAAAAATGATTAAATATAACTATTTAAATATAGCCATTTTTTCTCATAAAAAGTTCTGAGAAATTGCTCTGATGTCAGGACTGTGAATTATGGGTTATTCAGTGCCAAAAAGTTTCAACCAATGGCCAAAAAAGCGCATCTATTACCAAATTCCATAAATAATGAAAACCGTGTAGGACCTAGCTGAACATTAAAATCATTTGAGGCATGTCATTATAAAGAAATGTTGCATAAAATGTAAATTATGTAATGGGAGACCTATCCTCCTCAACTACAGGTTAAAGGTGTTGTAACGTTACCTGAAGTACAGCGTAATTGCTCAGAACAGAGCAGCGTAGTGTAGAGGTGGACGCATCACTATGGGCCAACTGACAGCCATCCGGACTCCAACTCCCATGATGCTCCAGCGCCTGCAAGCTCCAGTGTGCAGCAACAGGGTCATTTCCAGGTGACGTGTGTCGTAGTGACACAATAATGGGATCGGACTGATTCCACATGCTACAACCATCTGAAAAAGAAGGAGAGAGAGACAACGGAGAAAGTTTACATCTGTGTTCTGGTAAAAGTTATTTCTGAAAATGAATGGATTTACTGTACTGTGTCCTTGGAATCATCCAAGGATGATTTGTGTTAGTCTTTTCCCAAAATGCCTGTACTATATCAGTATACAACCATCTGCTCAGAGCATTGTTAAAATTTTATGAATGTTTTCAATCCCTTGAATGCTCGAGCTGAAGGCAACCCACCAAGGCCAACGTAGATAACTGGAGTATTGACGCCACGTCTGCGGGCAAGGTCCGAATGTCCGGTAAAATTGCTGGTAAATGGGAAGAATCTTCCATTGCGGAATGCCACAAACTGCAGCTTACAGTCAGGAGGAGCATTTGGTGGAAAAAGAGACGCAGGGAGAGACACAGAAGCAAGAGCCACTGCATTCTAGAGAGAGAGAAAAATGCAAGACAAAATAAGGGCCAACCAAAAGTGTTTATCAAAGCAAAAAGCAAAAAGCAAAAAAAAAAAAAAAAAAAAAAAAAAAAAAAACATGTATAAAACAGAAAACAGCAGTAGTAGCAATATGATACACACTAATGATTGTGACAATAACCATTGGTAACACACAAAAGAAACTCACTTTTTTATTTATTTGTTTGTTTGTTTATTTATTTATTTAGTGGAAAAACAAATCACACTTCAGCATATTTTTAAAATGAAAACTTTATGGATGCAATATACTTATACCGTAATAAACATTACTCATTTTATCAGAAAAAATAATCTATTTTATATTCCATTTATTAAAGCCAAGTATGAATCTCATCCGTTTAGTGTTTTGAAGCGTTTTGCATTTACTCCAAAATAATAATTCAAGTCAGTAACAATTTAAACAATATACTTTATTTGTGAACTTGTGAACTAGTTAACATTTAACCATTTTTTTAATTTTTTGAATCATCTGTCATCAAAGCTTGATAAATATAAAGATGTGCTGAGAGGAATAAGAAAAAGAACCCAACACAAAAATTATAATAACGTAGCATTTGTTGTAACGGTAAGTAAGATTTTGTAAGTAACAGTAACGGCATTGTAATGGGGGAAACAGCAATTTGTTTTTATTACTGGTTACTGAAAAAATTATGCCGTTAGTAACGGCGTTTATTTATAACGCCGTCATTCCCATCACTGGTTGTAACAGTGTGGTTATATCTCTCTAAGTGTGCGATAATTATAATAATAAGATTTTAATTTTCATAGATTCATTATAAAAACTGATTATTTTTTCCCCCAAATGCAATAAATCCATCAGGGCTCTACGCATACTTTTCTTTTTAGGAGCACTTGTGCTTATAACTTAAAAAATTTAGGAGCACACTCAAAATTTTAGGAGCACCTTCTAATCAATAATCAAAAATTAGCCTTCCCATTACGAAGTGATATTTGACTCCTTAAAGTGAATTAGAGGGGAATTTTGTTTTTACTTTTTGCATTTTTTAATTTTATTCAAAGTATGTCATCTTTTATGTCAACGTTTTAAAAAATATATATTTTATAAGCTTTTTTTACATTTCTAATTAAAACAACAGAATAAGAATAAGCTACCAATCAAATGAAATCAGTATTAACAAAATTAGTTTGTACTACAGAGGTGGCACAGAAGAACACAAAAGTGGCTTGTAGGTGTATTTGCATATGTTTAATGAGGGTTAGAGGTGGCACGCGTGCAATCAAATTCATAAATTCATGTTGAGATTAATGTTGTAAGTATAACATTTGGAATATAGAAATATTAAATGATTTAAATAACTGAAAAGAAGATACTTTAAAACATAAATTAAAACTGCCAGTAGGTGGTGGTTTTAATTACTGAATCATATCATTCACTTGATTCCTTCGAACGACTGATTCATTCAGGAATAAAGCGACTGTCTTTATGAATGGGTAATTGATTCACTGACTCACTAGATCTTCATTTAAAAATGCACGTTCATCCATAAAGGAAACACAGTTGTGTTTGAATAGAGATGCGCAGTAGCTTAGTTGTGATTTTGTTTTGACGAAATAGAGCAAAATCAGGCAATAGTGTTATAGTCAGACAATGTTAGTCACTTAATATTAACTTCTTGTTTATTTAACTGTTGTATTAAACCAGTATCTCATTTACAAACTCCCTTAAAAATCATTAAAAGCTGTCACTCATCTTAGTTCATCACGATCTCACAAAGTTCCAATATAATCAACGAAACTCTCTACACCGAACAATGAATCTCTTATTTACACTCTCTTTACACTTTGTTTATGAAAGGATATGTCAGATATGTCTGTGATACATTACTCAACGTTGAAAACTAGGATGCGGGGTATATTCAAAGCACCACCTTTACTGTTTACAATGCGTGAAATGGTGTTCTGTGATTGGCTGAGTGGATGTGTCGCATTTTGCAGAGAAGGGAGACTGGCGTTTGTCACAGTTTGAAAAGATAGGGAGAAAACATGACAGAATAATACAGCAGATATCGCATTTTACCGACCAGATACAATACTGATTTTGGCAGGAACTCAATTTTGTAAAAAAAAAAAAAAAAAAAAACTTTTGAGTTTTGGAACCAAACTCTTCATTTATAGTTGCACACAAAATTTACCTTGAGATGAAAAGCGTTCAGTGAAGTGTTGTGTGTTCCTGTGGTGCAGCGAAATCGCAGTTGCTGTTCAAGGGGAGATTCAATCACATCATGCCCCTGGCTCCCTCCTGCCCCCTCTCGTCTCTGATAGACCGTGCAGCTCATGCCAGTAAAATGAGCAGGACGAATCATGTGCGCCTCCATCACAATGTTACGGGAACTCTAAGAAAGAGAGGATATATGTTGATTTTCTAATTTCTAATTATTATCAATGCTTAAAACACTTGCGCTGCTTCATATTTTTGTGAAAACCTTGATACAATTTTTAAAATGTAAATGCCATTACTGACATTTTTTATCGATTTTATGCATCCTTGCTGAATAAAAGTATGATATACACTACCGTTCAAAAGTTTGGGGTCAGTAAGACTTGTAATAGTCTTTAAAGAAGTCTCTTATGCTCATCAAAGCTGCATTTATTTGATTAAAAATATAGAAAAAAACAGTAATATTGCAAAATGTTTTTACAATATAAAATAATGTTTTTTATTTTAACATACTTTAAAATAGAATTTATTCCTTTGATGAAAAGCTGAATTTTTATCAGCTGTTACTCCAGTCTTAAGTGTCACATGATCCTTCAGAAATCATTCTAATATGCGGATTTATTATTAGAATGATCAGTGTTGGATAATATCAACAGTTGTGCTGCCATTTATTTTTTGGAACCTGTGATTTTTTTTTTTTTTTTCAGAATTCTTTCATGAATAACAAGTTTAAAAAGTACAATGTTTATTCAAAATATAAATATTTTATAACAATGTAAATTATTTATTATTAACTTTTAATAAACTTTTAATTATTAACTTAATACATCCTTGGTGAATAAAAGTATTAATTTCTTTAAAAAAGAAAAAAGAAACAATAAAAATGTACTGACCCCAAACTTTTGAACGGTAGTGTAAATGTGCAACAGTGTGAAGACACTATGATTAAAAGCGTACTTTGGAGAAGTCCTGTGCTTGAGAGTGCAGCTGAGGCCAGGTGAGAGTCTCCAGTGTGTAGACGATTGAACTGCAGGCTCTCTCGTCTCTCTGGGCTCGAGACAGAATCTGATCATCTACCTGCATCAGGTTACTACCCATTTCCACCAGCACCTCAGACAGCTGGGATGAAAGAGTGCATGTTTATGTAAAGACACAAATGCACTGTAATGTATACACTGCAGGATACTATGTTCTACTAACCTCACGTAGCTCTGTTACGTAGTCCATGAATTTGTTCATCATCTGAGCTACATAAAGAACATCGACCGTGTCCGTGAAAACAGCGGCCTCAAGAGTGTATGAGCGCACCTGGTGTGCCAGAGTCACAGCGTTGGAGGCATTGATGGGCATCTGAGTGTGAAAGACAGAAATAACAATGAATATAAAATTAACAAAACATATTAGAATTATTTCTGAAGGATCATGTGACACTGAAGACTGGAGTAATTTCATCACAGGAATAAATTACATTTTAAAACATATTAAAATAGAAAACAGTTGTTTTAAATAGCAAAAATTAAAATGAACTTTTATTTAAATGCAGTGCACATTCAATCAACATTAACATTACACTTAGTTCATAATTAGGTACATTCCTGTAAAGATGTTGTTTCCATAATTAATAATTAATAAAAAAGAATGCTAAAGTGTACTCTTTTTCACAAGGGGGAGCTTTAAAGGCCTTGAAGAAAAAAAAAAAGTTTTCTCTAGACTGGCACTAACCAGTATGAAGGTATGCAGGACGCGTGTGATGTCATTAGTATAGTGGCACTGCGAGTAGTCTCCCTCCTCCCAGCGTCCAGAGCGGTCACAGTTTCGTGAAGCCTTTTTCTGCTCCACGCCACTCCCTATAGACAAGGAGGGGTAGCGCAGCTGCAGACAGTATTGGTAGGAGGTGATGCCAGCCAGAGTTCTAGGCCACCTGAAGACAAAGAGATGACATATTGGCTTTTATAGATAAGCATTATTAAACCACAGGTAAAGCTGTAGGACAAATCGCTTACCTGAACTCCCCTCGGTTGTTAGTAACTCTCTGCTCTGGGCAGAAGGAGGCGCTGTTTTCCAGTACCACTATCTCTACACTGCGCGAGGTATTTCCGCGGCCCGTGGAAACCACACACTCCCACTCACCACTCGCATCAACATGGACGTTTGACAGGATCAACTCACTAAAAAATGAACATAGTGATATTCTGGTAATTAAGTGTACTGAAGATGATTTTTCGGACTCGTACTGTAATGTTAACTGTTTTTTTCTGTCTCTTCAGATCAATGCCATTGCTCATTATTATTATTATTTTATTGATATTTTCCAATTTTAATCCAATTTCTTTTGTTATTACAGATTTAGTCTTCATTTAGTCTGATCTCTTCTTCACATCTTGTTGCTTCCCTATAATATCGGACTTTTCATGCCTTTCAAGTCTATTGCACATTTACTTTATCACAAAAATATAAAGCAGCACAACTGTTTTCACCAGTAATAATGACAAGAAGTGTTTCTTGAGCAGAAAATCAGCATATTAGAATGATTTCTGAAGGATCGTGTGACACTACAGACATTTATTATACACTACATTTTTAATCGCAGTATTATTTTACAATATTACTGTATTTTTAAAGAGGCAATCAAATGCAAAATTCACTTTTACATGTTGTGCACTGGCAGCGTGTGTACACAACCACCCTATAATGATAAAAATCCACCCAGTGCTTTTTTTTTTTTTTTTTTTTTAAATCCCTAAAAATAATAATCACTTTCTCAAATCAGGCTGTTCTGAGATTCTTGGCAGAATGACATAGTTCTGCACAGGCCCCTCCCACAATTGTTGATTGACATGGCCGTTTTAGCACAGACCCACCCTGAGTGAGCTGTAAACTGTCCGTACATTGTTTTGACGGCAGAACAGGTGTAGAAAAGAATGTCTCCTAAATGTTTGAGGTGTTTTGTTGTCGGATGTAATAATGAACATAGCAGTTGTCATTTACTCCTGACATCTGAGCCGCTGAAGACGCAGTGGATTACTTTTGTTTTTGAAGGGAATGCGCCCCCCAATCTACCTAAATATGTCTATGTTCACGTGAATCATTCGTGATCCAGCTTCACCTACAGTAGAAGTGAGTATAAGGGGTTTTTTATGAATCTTTGCAAATCGTCTTTCCTAATAATGTGCTAGTAAACGCAGCTAATTGATGCTAAAGTTTACAGAACAGCTCATCACCCCACAGAAAAGATGGGTGGGGTAAGCAGAGCTCATTAGCATTTAAAGGGACATGCCCTAAAATGGGTCGCTGTGAACAGAGCTGTTTTGACAAGGCAGAAAGCAGTGTTGCCAGGTTTTCACAGCAAAACCCACCCAAATGCTACTCAAAATTAGCCCAAAACTTGCCTAATCACTTTTCAAGGAGAGGGGTCCCCTTTCCCCGTTTGGCTGGGTTCCCCTGGAAAATTTGCATTGCAAGGGCTAAATATCACATTATTGGGGTTGCTTCAAAGCGGACATGAAAAACAAACCATGGCAACAGTTTTAAAGTAGCCCAATTCCACAGGAAAACCGTGGACTTGGCAACACTAGTTTTACACTGCCAATAAGAAATTTTAACCAATGTATGTTATAGAATTTTCATTAAGACCCTAAAGCAAGGATGGGGAACCCTGATCCTGGACAGCTGGTGTCCCTGCAGAGTTTAGCTCCGACTCTGAAAAAAAAAAAAAAAAAAAAAAAAAAAACCCTGTATCCTGAAGTCCATGATTAGCTTGTTCAGGTGTGTTTGATTAGGGTTGGAGCTAAACTCTGCAGGGACACCAGCCCTCAAGGATCAACGTTCCCCACCCCTGCCCTAAAGAATCATATCAACTTGTTGACCAATGGGCATCCGATGACCCCTTTAATCAAGTAAATGCCTTGGTGAGGATAAGAGACTTTTTTCAAAACATATAAAAATCTTAATTTTCAAGACCAGCAGTGTACAGTATATCTAAATATATTAGCACTGCCCTCCACTAAAGATTTTTCTGGTCAACTAGTCGGTGTTCATTTTTAGCATTAGTCGACTATTAGTCTCACGTTTATGAATAAACCATATAAATCATAATAATGAGCCTACATAGCCTAATAAGCGCTCAAACGCACATACAGCTTGCCACAGCACACCGGCAGATATAATAATTATGAATGTGTCTGGGAAAAACAACAAGGAGACTGCATTAACATTTTAATAATTTATTGATAAACTAGCACTTTCTTTGTTTTCGGCTTAAGATAAGTCATCAATACTGACTCGTCATCTCCGCGGTAGTGATGCGCCTGAATGCATGTTTCATACAGATTACATAATCTGAGAATATTTGTTTTCTGATTGAAATGGTTCATTTGAAAGTAGACATTTCACTCTCTATAGATATATTTTTCATGTCTGTAAGGCAAGTATACACAGTTTCCACAAAGTTTCACACTCAAGTTTGGCTTTCATTTGTTTGCTTTCATTATTTTACAAAAGCACAACGTTTTGTTGTTATTGTGAGTGCACACAAATAAACGTAGAGTCAGATTCGAAAGGTGTATTACTTTTATCTGTATGACCAAAAATGATGGAGCAAGTGACCGCACCAGCGCCTCCATCTGTCATTCAGCTTCCTCACTCCGCACAGACACTTCAATAGCGCACAATTTTCTAGGTTAACATTAGACTGAGCGGCCATGTAAAGTTGCTACTATCTACATATTTTAGATGATTAAGCCATATTTGTGGTCAAGGAATGATAGGTGAGCATTTGAATGTTGTGCCCGATGAACTGTATTACCACATAGACCAGCCGTTAATGATCTGTTTGTCACGGACTGTGTGACTTTGCCACTTTCTGTGGATTATTTTTTCCTGTGACTAAGCGACTAATAAAATTTTGGTCGACCAAGCCTCAAACGGTTAGTCGACCATTATGGGGCAACCCTAAAATATATAGCTAAATTATGGTTAGTCTCTAAATGTGTTACCTGGTGATGAAGGTGCAGTCATGTTGTACACTGTCCTCTAGATGAATCCCATTGGTAGGGTTAGTGGTGACAGGCTGTCTGTTGTGTCGCCAGTGAAGAGCAGTGACTTTGTCCACCAGTGAAGCAGTGCAATGAAAAGGCAGCCTGTCACCCTTAAACACGACCTGCCGCAGCGAGGGTAACAGAGACAGCGTGTGCAGCTCCAGCGGACCCTCTGAGGAGCAAAACGAATTAAAAGATAAAGAGGTATTCTTATAACTTCATAAAAGTAAGGCTGAAACATGGGCTATTTTATCAATGTCCTTACTACCTTTCTGAACCTTGAACGTGTCAGTTGCGTTGCTGTCTATGCTGGGTCAGAAAGCTCTTAGATTTCATCCAAAAATATCTTAATTTGTGTTCCAAAGATAATTAAAGGTCTTACGGGTTTGGAACCACATGAGGGTAAGTAATTGATGACAGAATTTATATTTCTGGGTGAACTAACCTTAAGAGACTTTTTTAGCACCAAACGTTAGTATAGCAGTGTGCATAGCATGTGCCCATGTAATCATCTGTGAAGTGCAGATATAGATGTATTGCTTGTGGATTCTCACACGGTCTCCTGCTATTCTGGCATTATGTGCAAGGAGATTAGGCCTCCAGTTTTCTGTGGATCAGAAATTATTTCTCTGTTTTCATCCATTTTCGTCTTTAATCCTAATAGACTGCATTGTTAAACATCTCCTTTGTTAATAACAGAAGCAAATTTATCGTATTATTTGTCGTACACAAGTAGCAGGTGGTGTAAGAAAGCTCTTTGTGTTTTGTTGCTGTGTAATCATTCAAAATCAGCTTTGCTTGTGAAAAAGCCGGGGTGAATCAGTCCCTTGTCGAGGTCTAAGGATATGTATTCACAACTGCAAACCCACAGAGGGATCTTTCCTAGTCCTATGTGCTTCTGGCCAACATAAATATGTTTAAGGGCAGCGGAGGAAGAGATGGCGAAATGAGCTGATATTAAAACAGTAACAGGAGCCCCGGGTTGAGGCCCAAGACTCGGAAAAATGCAGCGTATGTCTAACAGAAAGATGAGACGAGGTTTAACAGAAAGTCACAGAGAAATACAATCAGACCCTTGTGGCAAAAGTTAGGGAAATAGGGAATTTTTAAGCAAATATACTTGATCTTAGCTGGCTAACACACAAGGATTGAGCAACATTGCAATTCAGCCAAAATAGCAAAACTGATCAAAGACTAAGAAGTTGCTGTCACTAATAAATTATGCAGATTTCAATACTAAATACTTCTGTTTCGGGAAGTTGCCACAAGTCCTACATCATCATAAGGGTTTGAGTCAAAAGTTCAATAAAACCTTTCTAACAACAACAACTACAATTATGATTATTATTATTATTATTATTATTATTATATAATATAAAAATTGCATTATTTAAAATTATATAATAATAATAATAATCATAATAATAATAATGTTTAAAATCTAAAGAGTAATTGTTAATATTACAATAAATAATGTGTTAATAATAGTAGTAATTTATGTACTTCACAGCAAAATTAAACTAATCATTCAAATTGTCTATATATAGCTATTTATTATTATTATTATTATTATTATTATTATTATTATTATTATTATTATTATTTTAAAAAATAATAAAATAAATACATAATTTTAGTAATAATATAAACATATTATGTAATAATATTATTAAATAATTATCAATTGTATCATTGTAATAATAATAATAATTATAATAATAATTATTATTATTACATAATTATCAAATAATTGCATTATTTAAAATAATAATAATAATAATAATAATAATAATAATAAATGTAAAGAATAATTGTTAATATTACAATAAATAATGTGATGATAATAATAATAATAGTAATTTATGTACTATTTTATTTTAAATTATATATTTATATTATTATATGATAATAATTTGAGTCAAAATTCCAATAAAACCCTCTTAACAATAATAATAATTATTATTATTATTTAAAAAGAATAAAACAATTTATTCAGAATAAAATAATGTAATTATATTATGTAATGTTATTATTAAATAATGGTAAATAATTGTTTTATTTATAATAATAATAATAATAATAAAAATGATGATTATTTTATTATTATTATTGTTATTGTTATTGTTATTGTTATTGTTATTATTAAAAGATAAACAAATACATAATTGTAATAATATTATTATTAATAATTTTATTATTAAAAAACATGATAATAATGATAATAATAACAACAAATGTTACATTTTTTGTCCAAAATAACGGTTTGCTTTTTTGCTAGAAAACTAACCTGAGAAATATTCAATGGAGTTTATAAAAATGTGACAACTAGCCCAGTCTCTTGTACACACTAAAATAAATATGGAGTGTATGTATATTTATAAAATAAACACGTTTTTGTACTTTCCATTCAGATGTGCATATTGTAGGTGCATAACTGAACATGATCTTGTATAAGATTGATATTAATTTTGCTCACCACAGCTGAAGTCACTCTCTTTCAGGAGGCGCAGGGGTTTATTTTGAAGTCTTCTGGGAAACGCACAAAGTGTTTCGTCCCCGAGTCGAGCAGAACTACTGCGGAAAAAGCCCGGGACCCATCGCAAACCGCAGTCACATGACAGGAACTCAGAATGAAAGTTTCTAAGGAGCACACAATTGGAGGTAAGAATTAGATAAAAACCAGTTGTTCAGAAAAAGACTGTCCATTTATTTGTATATTCAAACACATTTTGTATCTCCATAATCTAAACAGAAATAAATTAAGAAATGGACCGTTTTGGTTTAACACATTTTTACGTCCACTCAGTGTCATGCTAAAGTGTTAATCATGACCCTAATGGTTACGGGAACAGGGTGAGATCAGATACATTCATCACAGCTGCACAGCTGCACAGGCTCCCTTTAATAGCAGTTAAACCATTTCTACAGAACTTAGTTGTGAATTATAGACAGATATGCACAATCTTAGCTTTGTGCGATTCAAATGATCAAAAAATCCTTGAAAATCAGCCTGCTAGAAAACTCAGGATTATCTGTTCCTATACACAAAATGAGCACAAGCACCATGACAGCAATCACTTTAACTCACACCAGCTTTAGAGAGTGTAACTCCACAAACAAATGCGGGTCCAAAGAGGAAAAGATGTTTCCAGAGATGTTTCTATAATATAAGAACACAAATGAAACATTTCACAATAATTAAATACGACAAGAACATTATAAAATGCGTAATTTGCAACAGATGCTGCGTGTATCAACATCCAAGCCAAAACTGTCAAACATATGTTATCCTATACGGAGCAGCAACACTTCCAAGGGTGATAGTGTTCTTCAGTGTTTTTGTATTTCAATAAATATTTGTTTCAGAAATCATGACTTACAATTTTGTGAGGTTGGTAAGTCCCTGGAACACTTCTGAAGTCAGACAGCCAATTCGGTTACTGGATAGGTCACTGTACAGATTACGGTAAATGAGATACAAGTGTTATTTCAAGTTCCATTTCTAGCAAGCATATGGATCTGTGCTTCAGAAAATGTCAGAAAACAGGTCAAGGTACTATACACCAGCAAAGCTATAAATATAACTTATGCTCACCAAGGCTATATTCATTTGGTAAAAATTTGGTAAATATTGTGTAACACTTCAAGTTCAGATTAAGTGTCCACATATGTTTCAAGGCAACTGCACACTCTATTAGTAATTGTCATGCCACATGTTTGGATAAAGGAAAAAAAAAACATCTCTGTATTGACTTGAGAACATCTGAGCTACTGTCACACTACTGAAAAAATGCAGTAGAGAAATGAAGTAGAGAACAATTTATAAATACTTGATTGTTTTTCTGAAATACTGTTCATTTTTAATCACTCAAAATTTGAAGGAATACTATTTTAATATTAGCTGTAGGTATACCACTTTTCTACTAACATGTTTGACAAAATAATCAAGGCATTTAAAAAAAAAAACTTAATTTTGTGGATCAAAATTGAAGAACAGTATCCACTGTAGCACGCAAGAAGATTACAACTAAAATCTTGGAGGGTTACAGCTGTCAGAAATTAGTAGGAAGTGTGGAGGCCCTTTGCTTTGAATAACTTCAACACATCTGCGGCTGCAGGACATCACTAATTTCTCAGACTGTGCTGGTGTGATCTTGGTCCACTCTCTTCCACAGTTTAGTAGCTGTAGTGGGTTTCTCAGCCTTAACTTTTTCTCTGGATTTTCCAGAGATTTTCAATCGTGTTTAGATTGGGAGATGCTTGCAGGGAAGGAACTGCATGTTGTTGAAGGAGGCTCTGATAAACATTTGCATTCACCCTGCCATGCATAAGCCGTCAAACTCCTGCTGCAGAAAACATCTCCAAATTCATGACACTTCCTCCTCCACCTTTCACTGACTTCTTTACACACTTGGGCTTCAGGATTTCCTCAGTTTGACACCAAACAAAATGTTCAAAATGTTTCCCATCAGACCCAAATAAATTAAACTTGCTCTAATCACTAAAGTGAATTGTGGGCAAGTTCTCCTCTCTCCACACAACATGCTCCTCAGCAAAGGTGAGCTAGGCTTGGGATTGGTCACTGCAGAGTACACTTTTAGTTCTCTTAAACGTCCTGAGACCCAAATCCAGACCCTGCTCAGCACTGAACTGGCAAGCAATTCCAGCTGCAGTGTTGAACCGATTCCCCATTCTTCGCATTGTCCTGTATTCTTGTGCATTTGTCTTACGTGGACAACCAGCCTTTTTGTGGGACTTGAATGAATTAGTGTCAATGAAAACCTGCAATATTGGAAAAATCACATTTGGAATGACCAGCTTCTCCTGAAGTGGCTAAAAGGGTCATCCCTTTGGCTTTCATCTGGACATCCTGCCGCAGGCTTTCAATCACTTTAGAGTGGCCTGCCATCTTGCGGTCTCAGTGAAAATTAAAGGAATGCTACCAGTTGAATAGGGTTTGTCTATATGTAATTTTCACTATAGAAATTAGCACCAGGGGCCAGAGTAACACCAATAACTTGTATCTGTAAGTGTTCTCTAATTTTGATCAGTTCTTTTAGAAAAATATAATTTGTCTTTTTTTTTTATAAAAAAGTTTTTTATACTGTGCTTCTGAATACAATTAATTCATGAAATATGCTTAAAAAACTGCCCTTCTACTCCTGACAGGATAACTTCAAATAGGACTAAGCAGTAACCGTGAAATTTAGGAAATTATAGGTTGTTTTCTAATTTGGATCTCCACTGTATGTTTCATTTCAGTGTCCCAGTCCAATATTACATCTGCACCAAATCACAAAATATGAACTGACACTTAATTTAAAAAAAAAGAAAACTGTTTAAGGGGCCTGTTTAGACAGTACACGTCTTTGTATCTAAAAACGCGAGACATAACACAATGCTTTTTTTAAAAAGCGCAGCACATAATGCCTCCACCATGTTGCCGTCAAATAAAACAGTTGCCGTGGCAATATGCTACTGTAAACAAAAGCTCGCAATGCTTGCCCCGCCTTCTGTCTTCTGATTGGTCCACGGTTTTGGAACTGACATTGATGAGCAGCGCTGTGTGTAAAAGTTGAAATTCTTTTAACTTGACACTCCATCTTAACTTTTTCCCCACCAAACACAGAATTTTCCGTTATTTATGATACAGCGCTTCCCCACCAAACATGACATATTTTCGTTATTTATGATAAAATGCTTTCACACCAAACATGGAATTTTCCGTTATTTATGATACTATGCTTCCCTGCCAAATACAAAAAAAATTCCGTTATTTATGATACAAAGCTTTTCCACCAAACATGGAATTTTCTGTTATTTATGATACAGTGCTTCCCTGCCAAACATGGAATTTTACGTTATTTATGGTACAACGCCTTCCCACCAAACATGGATTTTTTTCCGTTATTTATGATACAGCGCTTTCCCACCAAACATGGAATTTTCTGTTATTTATGATACTACACTTCCCTGCCAAACACAGATTTTTTTTCATTTATATATGATACTACGCTTTCCTGCCAAACACTTAATTTTTTTCTTTATTTTTAAAACAATGCTTTCCTGCCAAACATGGAATGTTTTTCCATTTTTTATGATACTATGCTTCCCTGCCAAACATGGAACTTTTTCCGTTATTTATGATACAATGCTTCCCTGACAAACACAGAATTTTCCATTATTTATGATGCAACGCTTTCCCTCCAAACATGGAATTTTCCGTTATTTATGATACAACGTTTCCTCGCCAAACACAGAAATTTCCATTGTTGATGAGACAACGCTTCCCAGCCAAACATGGAATTTTACATTTTGTTATGATACAACTCTAAACAAACACTGAATTTTCTCTTATTTATGATACTACGCTTCCCCGCCAAACACATATTTTTTTCTGTTATTTATGAGACAACGCTTCTCCGCCAAACATGGAATTTTCCATTATTTATGATACACAGCCTCCCTACAAAACATGGAATTTTCCATTATTTATGCTACAACGCTTCCCTGCCAAACACAAATTTTTCCATTATTTATGATACAACGCTTTCCCACCAAACACAGAATTTTCCGTTATTTACGATACAATGCTTCCCCACCAAACATGGAATTTTCTTTTATTTATGATACAACGCTTCCCTGCCAAACACAAATTTTTCCATTATTTATGTTAAAACGCTTCCCCGCCAAACATGGAATTTTCCATTATTTATGATACAACGCTTTCCCACCAAACAGAATTTTCCATTATTTATGATACAATGCTTCCCCACTAAACATGGAATTTTCTTTTATTTATGATACAACGCTTTCCCACCAAACACTGAATTTTCCATTATTTATGCTACAATACTTCCCCGCCAAACATGGAATTTTCCATTATTTATGAAACAAAGCCCCCCTACAAAACATGGAATTTTCCATTATTTATGCTTCCACGCTTCCCTGCCACACAAAACTTTTTCCATTATTTATGATAATGCTTCCCCGCCAAACATGGAATTTTCCATTATTTATGATACAATGCTTTCCCACAAAACACAGAATTTTCCGTTATTTATGATACAATGCTTTCTCGCCAAACACAGAATTTTCGATTATTTATCATACAACACTTCCCCACCAAACATGGAATTTTCTTTTATTTATGATACAATGCTTCCCCGCCAAACACAGAATTTTCGATTATTTATCATACAACACTTCCCCGCCAAACACAGAATTTTCCATTATTTATGATACAATTCTTTCTCGCCAAACACATAATTTTTAATTATTTATCATACAACACTTCCCCACCAAACATGGAATTTTCTTTTATTTATGATACAACGCTTCCCCGCCAAACACAGAATTTTCCGTTATTGATAAGACAACGCTTTCTCCCCAAACCCTGAATTTTCAAGGTTTCCACGATTTTACTGTCATATTGCTGTCATATAATCTCTCGATCAAAAACACAGATGAGGAAGATGCAGAAACGAGCGATCTCATATGTAAGCTGATGCATATGATAAAAATTTGTGATCATCGACAATAAACAGCATGTAAATGAAAACTACCTTACCGAGTTGACTGTGAATCTACAATCTTTGCATTTATCACCATACTGAATATGATCCAGGTGTAGTATTTGATAAAAACGCAATTTTCTCAGCTATTTGCACAAAATGTTGCTTACCTACAAGTGTTAAACCTACCTCAAGTGTTGATAAAAAAGAATGCTTGATCTTTTTTTTGGTTAGGGTTGTTGTTGTTTAAAAGTAGAGGATCTGTTCTTTATTTTGATGTATTGCATGATCAGATATTCATACATTAAAATATTCTGGGGGCCATGAAATCTTAGTAAAAATGATAAAAACAAAAAATGCAGGTTGTGGCTGGCAACTTTTTTCAAAAACACTAGCAGGGAAAAGGGTTAAAACACAGCGCTCATTTGTGAGGTGCTGCAAAAGATGCAAGAAGCAATGGTCATACACATCTGTCCAGCATGCATTTACACTGAAAAGCAATGGAAAACTAGCACACTGGAATGGAAAAACACTTTCTGTGTGAACGGCCACTATCAGTTAAACGGTTTTGTAAGTGAAAGTTAATGCAATTACTGCCACATTATTGATAAAATGTGTAACTGGTGTCCTGTTATGATAGCAGATTATGATTTTAAGGTGTACTTACAGTTTTCGAAGAGCTGGGAGACCCAGAAAGGCTCCAGGCATGATGGTGCTGATCAAGTTATTCCTGAGATCCCTGAGAAACAGACAAACACAGAGATCTTTGAGCAGATCAACTTACATGTACTGGTATATTAGAGTACATTTCCCATGGATTACACTTTTCTGTTTCTGTTTAAACAGCAACCCCTTTCCCCTTTTCCTTCATTTGAGCAATAAATTGTATTTTTGCCTTCATTTTCTGTACATAACATGCTTAAATAAAGGAGATAGATAAGATGAATAAATATGTACATGTGCTTTGAAAGAAAAGGAAGTTGCATGTTTGTTTATGTCGACCATTACTGGAGACCAAAAACCACCAGTTCATATCAGCATAAAATAACATGAACCATGAACATTGACCACAAGACCCTTCTCCTGCCTTCAACATAGTTTTCTTTGTCCTGTCTCTGTTTGAGAAAGAAGGAAATTTCCTGCATTTTTTAAACCATATCTCAAACCACACCTGGTCCTCAGGCACAAAATGGAGACAGATCCCCTAAGCAGAGAAAACAGACACACATCAGAGGAGAAAGTGGAGATGCTCTCTTTAAATAGTGAAGGCTTTTAAAGTGACTCTTTCCACAGTGAATTTACACCTTCACAAGTCAAACCGTAAATACTCGTTTCCAGTACAAGCTTTGAAGGTAGTGTTTCATGCCGCTTCTGTCCTGGCCTGGATCTCTGTGTTTTCTTTTGTCCATGTGTTAAAGCACTTATCAGCATATTCTCCCATCAAAATATGGATTCACACGAGGGAATTTAGAGGATGATAAAAGTCAGCTCAAGTTTCATAAGAGCACAACCATCTTTTAACATCCTCAAAGGAAGACCAAAGAATCATTTTTCTTAGAGATTATATAATCTTTAACAGTTACATGAAAGACTGTGCATTAAATTTTAATTTAATTAAATTTTAAATTTAATCAATTTTAATTTCATGCTGACTGTAAATCATTCAGTTCATTTGCAAAAACAGATAACTATTTTAAAAAATCATGTATTTTCATTGTGCATTCCAATTAACCTCAATCAAACTGCATTTGGTTTATTTTGATTAAGTATAAATAACTACAAAATACAGCTAACTAACACAATAAAACACAATGAAACATTATAACATAATTAAAAAAAAAAAAAAAAAAAAAAAACATGACTTCACTGAGTTATCTGTTTTTGCAAACAAACTCTTCAGTTATTCCTGGCATATATATATATATATATAATGTATATATACATTATAATGTGTGTGTGTGTGCATATATGTAAGAAAAACATTCATTTTATATAAAATTAATAAATATTAAATTGTACAAATATTAAACTTGAAAATATAAAAAATATTTTCTGTGCATTATAAAGTATGTTGTATGCTTTATATAATAGGCAATTTTTTTTATTATAAATTACAAACTTTATTCAAATGTTATTATAAACTACTACCATTAATATTAATATAATAATAATAATAATAATAATAATAATAAATAATATAATTACATTTTACATAAAAATAAATATTATTGTCTGTGCATTATTCAATGTGTTGTATGCTTTATATAATATGTCAATTTTAATTGTAAAAATTACATAAATTATTTAAATAATTTTGTAAATGAATATTGTGATTAATATTATTATTATTACAAACAGTACCTGTATATATAATAATAATAATTACATTTTAAGTAAAACAAATTTCACTTTATGTGTATTATAAGGTATGTTGTATTGTACTGTTATGTTTTCTATAGCTTACGCACACACACGCACACACACACACAAACAGACATTATATATACACACTTTACATTTCTTATATACATTTCTTATTATATATGCATAAGTATTATTGTAAGTTACGTTTTAGCCTTTTTACTAACATACTGAGTTGATTATGTGGCTAATATTGAACCAAAATTTCCTACACAGACCAATCAGTCACCCTCTCTGTCATAATATCCTTCATCCATTAAAGCTCCACCAGTGCTGAAACTACACCAAACAATGCTGCAGCATGATATCATGTGCTGAATATAAATATGAACATTACACAGCTTGATAACAGATATGCTGTATATATTTGCAGGGAACCAAGACATTAACACGGGCATGACAGAATGCAGTAATGCGCTGGCCTGTCACATCTGTATGGCCTACTGAGTGCTGCGTGACTGACACATTAATAGCTGTCAGAGCCAACATACGGAGCGCAGCGGAGGGGTAGAAGGTGAGAAAGTGACCACAGGAGAAAGTTATGCACTATTAAATACACGTGTTTGAATTCCAGCGACTACAAAAGAGCGTGACGACAGGGTAAATAGGACATATTGTAGAGTATTTCAGCCTATGAATGTGAACTGTTGAATGAACCTGCTCACAAATGCGTGTGTGTGCCAGTAGCAGTGCTCTTGGACAGGGAACAATAGCTGTTTCCTGGCTAGCGTGTCCTAACCCTCATTAGCACTGTGATGAAAAGAGAGACTCTACCCACTGTTTCCTCACACACACACCGCTAGAGTAAAGGTCAGAGCAAAGTGTGCTCTCTGTGTGTGAAGATCAACACAACGGCTCACAGACACTCTCTTATCGCTCAGATGGGGAATGTGGAACAGGGAGAGTTCTCTTCCTAAAGTCTGGAGCGATCACACACACACACACACACATGCTGCAGAACCACAATGTCAGCACGGCTGGAGTGATTAAAGACCTCATGAAATCTGGACTTTACAGCTCCTAATCTGTGTGTTAGTATGGTAGTATATTACTAAAGTTGACAAAATGATCTTTTAGCACATTTACATATTTAAAATTTACTGACTTTTCGAGATAAAAATATCGCTGACTCAGACATACTGCACAATTATTTGATGTGTAGACTACCATACTATAGCTCTTGAGTGTAATTAGGGGGTCGAGCGCGTAGCTCTGAAACCCTTTCGTAATTGTTAGAATGGCCAAGGATCAGCAATCTCCACTTAAAACTGATCGTGCAGACCAAACCATAAATCATAGAGACTTGAAACTTGGAGGGATGGAAGTACTCACTCTGCCAACAACGGCTCCAAAGCTCACCCCAATATGCCTGACGGGGGCGCTACACTGGTCAAAAGTACGAAATTGCTCAATCACTCAGATTCAGAATTTTCAGGTATTTTGGATTTTTTGAAAAACCTAAGTTTGAGAACTGAACTAGTCTTAGGTTTTTCGCCCGATCTGAACCAAACCAGTGCATAATGATTCTCTGGAGAGTGAATATCAATAATTCTCAAAAGCTTAACCTTCAACTCACCGCTGCAAAGGGACGCTAAAACATTCGAAAGGGACAGGGCCACTTTTAGTAATATGCCTATAACTCCTGAACGCAATAGGATATCTTCACCACACTCAGAACAGCTGTGTAAGAGCTTAATCTGAGGTCATAGGAAAATAATTGTGGTGCTTGGCCACTTGGTGGCGCTATAAGATGAAGAAAACCTTACAAATGGCTATAACTATGCAACCATCTGTCGTATCAACATGACAACCACTGGGCATGGTCAAGGTCCAAAGTGCTACAAGTGTCTATAAGGACATTTGCATATCTCAAAAAAGCATGGCCGTCACTGGCAGATGAAGTTTGAGCACCTATTAGACAAAGTTAACGGAGGCCAGTCAGAACGAAACTCAGTGGGCCTGCTTGACTCATGGCCGCAAAGGTCTATTAGAAATTTGAAAGAAATCAGCCTCTGGGGGTTGATATTGCATTTTTCAAGAGTGTAACTGATTGTACATTGTATGGTTTTTCGCACATTGACACGATATTTACATCATATGACAGAACTCCTCATTCCGAACAGCCTCTAAAACCACTGCTGTCAATCAAATCATTTCTTAAATGATCAATAAGATGTAAAAAACCTACTTTTGCGAACTAGTACTAGGTTTTTAGCTCAATCCAGAAAAAAACACTGCAGTACAATTCTCTGGACTCTCTAGGCCAATAATTATTGAAAAAATATCGGTCCTTTGACTAGCTATAACAGGGTCATTTAGTAAAGGGGCATGGCCAAATATACCCAAAAGCATATGAATTCTAAATAAAGACTCAAAACTTGGTGAAACTATGTGTCAGATCATTCTCAACAAGCAGGCAAAGTTTCATGAAAAGAGACTAGATCATAAATGGTGCTATAACAGTTAAAAAGACTTCAAAAACACAATATGTCAATGGTAAATAATCTTAAATTGCAGAACATGTTGATATATTCACACAAACACTAGTTCTTCGTATCATATGATAGATCTCCTTCTTCTGAACAACTTTTTCCTCTAGAACCCTGCTGTAAATCAAATTGTTAATTAAATAATCAAGATTATTTAAAAAGACGACTTTTGGGAAACAAGCCCTACGTTTTTTAATCAATATCAATAAAACCACTGCAGTACAATTCTCTGGACCATCTATAACTATAATTAATAATAAAAAATGAACTTTACACTTTTGTTAACTACAACAGTGTCATTTTAAAGGGGCATGGCCAATTCTAACCAAAAGCCTATAAATCCTTAACGAAAACTCAAAACTTCATGAAACTGGGTGAGCATATGAGACAGATGATTCTAAACAAGCATGCAACATTTTATGGAAATTCGACCATAGGTGTCACTATAACAGTCATAAATGTTAAAAAGCATCATATTTCTATGGTAAATTACCTGATTGAAATTACCTCATTGATTTAGGCGGTTACAGCCATGTTAACACAATGTCTTTTTCCTTATGTGCTTAAATGCCTTAAGTGCTTGAATCCCGGTAATCGCTGCTTGCAGCTATATTTTTTATTGTTATTTGTAAAAAGAAAAGAATGCTTTATTGCATTGAGTGTGCCCTTACAGTTTTAATATATCTTAAAAGTTACCTTGCAGGTAACAATGTTACTTAAGTGTAATGAAAGATTGTACACTTTGATAATTATGTTTCTTATCATATTTTGTATAAAAAAGGCAAAAAAAAAAAGCTATTTGACACATCCAGGCCCAACTTCCTGTTTCACCACGAAATGCGTTCACACAAGACAGAAAATTGCACTCATCAAGTCCTTTCACAGGATCTTTATAATTCTGGAGCAGTTGCACACAGTTGGGATCCACGAACCTTTGTGAACTTCACAAAGGATTTGTAAAGAACGATTTTTGATCCTAGTCTTTAAATCACTTACAATCCCCAAGCCAAGTCTGCTGAATTATTTCCCCAGCACACGGTTTTCTTAGTAAGACCTTATGTAAGGACATGATGATTGGTATTCAAACATGCAGATGGTGGGACAGGAAAGCTACAACACACTTCAATCACGGCATTGACCTCAAATAGCGTTTTGTAGTATTTCAACTCTTGATGGAGATTTATGGTTTATATGGGACATTGTCCTACCAGCTGTGTTGTGTTGAGTTTCCTCTTAAGTATATTTCAGCACTCACTGAAAGTAAAACTATGCACAAAGTGACAAAATCACAGCCAATCAAAACTATAGTGACATGTCAACACACTTTCATGGCAATTCATAACTATTTTACAATTTGCACATTGATGGATAATTCATATAATTTTTTACAATCTTATTTGAATGTTTTATTAGGTCTGTCAAACGATTAATCGTGATTAATCGCATACAAAATAAAAGTTTGAGTTTGCCTAGTATGTGTGTACTGTGTGTAATTATCATGTATATATAAATACAAACACATTCATGTATATATTTAAGAAATATTTACAAGTATATGTATTTATTATAATTGTTATATAATTGATATTATATAGAAATAAAAATATTTTGTACATAACGTATTTCTCTTAAATATATACATTAATTTGTGTATATTTATATATACATAATAATTGCACACAGTACACAAATACATTAGACAAACTCAAACTTTTATTTTGTATGCGATTAATGCGATTAACGGCCCTAGTTTTTATACAATCTGCTTACGTCCCACAGACAGTTAGCTTCATGGTTACTTTCTTTCTAATAATTGTACACTTCTCCACAAATCACATACAAATTTATACAAAATCCCCTCCTCATAAAATTGTTATGCTTTTCATGAGACTGGATTGCCCTTTTTTTAGCGGCTGTGCTGGGATTTCAAAACATTTTTTAATAAAGATCTATGAGCTAAACCAAGTTTATTTCTAAATATTTAGAAGCAAATTATCAAAACAAAACAAAACAAACAAAAAAACAAGTAGCTGGTTTAATGGTTTAATTCACAGAGACTTCTGTGATTACTGGATCTCTCTTTTGGACTATGAGTAGTGTTTTTCTTGACCAGGAATTTGGCAATTAAATATGACTTTTTTTCTTTTTTAAGTTGAAATCACACTAATTTGTGGCTTCACTTAACAACCTCAGAGCTCAAAGATCTATATTTATAAATCAATTTTTATAAAAAACAATTTAACTAATAATTTTTATTTCTGGATCCAGAATGTTAAGCTTTATGTGCTCTACTTAGAATTTTGGCAAATGATATTTAATGTAATTGAAAATTACCTTTGGCGAGTAACAGTAAAACTTTCATTTTAAAAAGAAACTGCAACATAACACATGGCTTAAGGCAAACTGCTATAATGATACTCTGACTTTATTGATTAAAAAATTAAAGATTAAAAAGATTAAAATACATTTTTTGGACAGGTGCAAGTTGAGAGCAGAGACTAGCTTCAATATGAAGCTTCTATGGAAGCCCATTTCTGCCACTGAGTGAAAAAAAAAAATAAATAAATAAATTTCATCTCAAAATTCTGACTTTTTTCTCAGAATTAAGAAATATAAACTCACAATAGCAAGTTAGAAAGTCAGAATTGCATTAAACTCACAATTGAGAATTTCAGAAAAATTCAGAATTGTAATTCTCTAATTGTGAGTTTATATCTCACAATTCTGAAAAAAGATAGAAAGAGATATAAACTCGCAATTCTGAGAAAAATGTCAGAATTGTACGTTTATTTCCCATTATGACTTTATAACTCTCCAATCCGCGTTTATTTCTCACAATTCTAAGGCAAAAATGTAGAATTGCAAATTTGTATCAAGCAATTCTGACAAAAATGTCAGAATTGTGAGATGGAAACGTAATTGTGAAATAAAAAGTCACAATTACCTTTTTTATTCAGTGGTGGAAACAGGCTTCCATTGTTGTAATCAAAAAAGGAAAAAAAAAAAAAAAAATTCTAAAGGAAAAAAAAAAAAAAAAATGTATAATTAATATACAGTTACAAATAATACACATACAAGTTATATAGTTCATTACTGTCTATGTAGGCCAGTTTTCTGGCAATGTAGCAATCTGGCACATTAATACAGGGAGGAATATGGTGAGGCAGATTTAGGTGCAAATAGCGGAAGCCATTTTGTTGCCACATGTCATTTCCTGTCCCTCCACAGAGGTTGTGTCTCGTTTATTTTTACGGTTTCCTTTCTCTCTCTATTTTTTTAAACACTGTTTTTCCCGTACCGCTGAAGTCCTGAGTGGGGGGGGGCAGAAATGACCCTGTGTAATGGCCACTAACACACATATTGGGGATGTTACACAATGGGGTCCTTATAACGTTGCCTTGAAATTTACATCGACCCACTCCTACCCAAACAGGAAATCTGGATCTGCCTGCTTCTTATTTTTCCAACTCATTTCCTGCTTTTCCTCTCCTTCCTCAGATTATTGGAATAGTTTTCCTCTATCCAGTCTCTGAGTCAAAGGCAACATTTAGCTTTTTTTGTAATGAAATGATTGCAAATGATCATGCATTTGAAAGCTAATGCACATAAGAAACATAATCTGAGAATATATGTGTAAAACGTCAATGTCATCATTTTAATAATCAGATAAATGAACCCATTACATATTCATATCTAGTTCAGCACTGGCCCTTTTAGACCGAAATATCTAGCATATTTCAAGAGCTTGAATTAAATGCACATGTAATGTGAAGTCCAGACCATTTCCTTCATATTTTTTTTTTTTTTTTTTTTCAGTAAACTTATGAAGAAGTGCACTTTTGAAGAGTTGCATTTCTGTGGTTAATGTTGATTATATATTTGTTCAATGGCAAAAGGAGAGTACTACGCCAAGATAAACATTGGGACCGGAATTGTGGAAAATTGCTCAACCCTATGCTTGGAGCGTGTGCGCTTCCAGAAATAAATTAGGCATGTGTATTAAAAAATGACCATTTATGCTTTTAGGATGTTGCTTCAGTTGGACTCTGGAAAGCAACTTGCTGTCAAATCATTTGAAGGGACCCAAATGTAGAAGAAAACTAATGCCAAAATCCAGTTTTACTTCATATCATTACCAAACAATCTGAGCATGTTTATTGTCTCTGTTAGCCACAGACTGGCCAGAAGTCTTGTCATAGTGTGTGTGTGTGTGTATACACATACATTTATATATCTGCTTTCATTCATTTAGAAGATGCTTTTGTCCAAATCCAACTTAAAAATTAGAAATATAACAAGCAGCGGTCGAAGAATCTGCAAAATGTTAATTATGTTGCCAAAATAATATGGATCATACAAAATGCATGTTATTTTTATTTAGTACTGTACTAAGTAAGATTTTGACATAAGACAAAACAATAGCTGAATTTATAAAAATGACCCTGTTCAAAAGTTTACATATGCTTAATTCCTAATAGTGTGTCATTACCTAGATTATCCATGACTGTTTTGTGCTATTGTGATGGTTTCTTCCCACTTTTGTTTTGATAAATCCTCTAGATCCCACACATTCTTTGGTTTTGCATATTCAAACCCTATCCAAATATATCCGAACAGTGACTGTATGATTTTGGAGAGCCATCTTTTCATTTTATGGTAAATTTTAGTTATTTTGTCTTCTGGGAAACATGCAAGTATCTTATGTTGCTTCTGAAGGGCAATGGAAAAATATATAATGTCTAAAAAAATAAGAAATAAAAATGTACACATCTTCATCCTGTTCAAAATGTTGTTTTTGTTTTAGGGGTGTACTAGAATATGTTCTCAAAAACGCATTATTTTTTCACATAATTTACATTATCACAATACATCTCTCCCAGCCTGGCACAAATGGCTCGATTAGTTCCGGGTTTAATGAAGGCCCGCCTTCCAAAAAAAAGGAAATGTGTTATGATTGGTTAGCTATCACAGTGTGTTGCGATTGGTGAACAGCTTAGATGGTGTTTCAGTACTGCCACACCCTTTGTCAAAGCAGTTCGCGCAAGCTAGATTTATAGTAAATCTTACGTTTTAGATATGGATATTTTTCTTACAAAAACACATCGATTCGCTACAGGAGACCCCCTGGAGCCGTGAGGCACTTTTTATTATGGATGGATGCACTTTATTAGACTCATTCGATTTATTAGATTGCATTCGTCTGAAAGAAGGAAGTCATATTCACCTAGGATGCATAGAGGGTGAGTAAATAATACGCTACGGTAGTGTTGAGTCCAATCCTCAGCCTGCGAGGTCGTAGATACATGATATTATCATGCTAATTTATTTAATTATTTTACTTCCTTGGTTTTATTGCCCGAAACCAGCTCCAGCATAAGGCTAAAAGCAGCCTAAAATTATCAAAGAACATCATCACTGATTAGCCTAGCCTATTCTAGTGCAAGTTTATGCATTTTAAAAAACACTTGCGTTATAAGTGAAACTATCTACACTGTATGATGAATAAATCTCTTACCACACACTGCACACATCCGCACGTTACGGCTCTGACGCGGCAACCGGAGTAGATCGTGGAGTAGCATGTGTTCTTTCGACCCCCTGTACTGCACACGTCTGTGGCGCGTTACAGCTCTGAAGCGGCCACTCTAGTCAATGCTTGTGTTTATACCCACCGCGCTGCGACTCGTTGAAGTGGCTCTCCACACTGCATCACTAAAGTTAGACTAATCCCCCACCTCATCCCTACCCACCGCCCAACAATTCGACTTTCCGTAAGCAGGATTTAATTTAATGATATTCTAATGAACCATGTTGTGACATCGTAACATCAGGAAAACAAACGCTGTAGTCCAAAGGAGCCATTCGTTGTAGTTCTTGAAATGAGATTTTTTTAAAAACGAAATATCTCCCTTTGGAGTGGACTTTGAGATTTGTAACTTTGTAAATCTTTTTTATGCCCAAAGATACACACCACACTGACTAAAATTCAAAAAGTGGAAAAGCATAACAGAACCCCTTTAAACATAATAAGAAAAATAAACATAATAAGCAGTGCTTTAATGAGAGTGGCCAGTCACTGAGCTCTCTTTTGCCATGTACTTGGTGAAGATTTCTTTGCAGAATCTTGGGTAATGTAGCTTGGTAATTCCTAATACTGTGTGTAATTGCCTACATGATCCAGGACTGTTTTTTGTCATGGTTGTTCATGAGTTCCTTCTTTGTCCTGAACAGTTAAACTGCTCACTGTTCTTTAGAAAAATCCCCAATATCCCGCAAATTCTTTGGTTTTCCAGCATCTTTTGCATATTTAATCACCAACAGGGACTGTATGATTTTTAGAGCCATCTTTCACAGTGATGACAACTGAGGGACTCACACACAGCTATTGCAAAAGGTTTAAACATTCTCCAGAACGATACATTATAAGCTGGGGGTGAAAACTTTTTTGAATTTGAAGATCAGGGTAAAAACTTATTTTGTCTTCTGGGAAACATTTAAGTACCGTCTGTTGCTTCTGGAGGGCAGTACTAAATGAAATGTAGTAAAAATATGAAAAATGTACACATCTTCATCCTGTTCAAAAGTTTTCACCCCACTATTCATTTGCAGTGCTTCACAGGAGTGGCCAGTCATGGAGCATTCTTTTAGCATGTATTTGGTGAAGATTTCTTTGCAGAATCATGGGTAATGTAGCTTGTTATCGTAAGGCATCACAGTAGGTCTGTCTTTAAAGGTTTATAAGGTTATCTTTTAACCCAGTTCCTCTATGGAGAAAATGAATTGGATTTTTTGATCACTCTTGATCACAATTGCAGAAAATCTGCAGCAATTTGCATAAGCCCAACTATTAATAGGTTGGAAAATGCAATTATCAATCGAAAGTCTTGCATGTTGGGCCAGCACACAATACTTTAAGAGTAGAGCACTGAAGCGCTGTCACTAGGCCAGTGCGAGTACAAAGAAACAGCTGTCTGACAGCACAGAGCACAATATGAGTGAATGAACACAGGACAATGACAAGCTATGTGTGAACACTGCTGCATGTGGGTGGACTTTGAGATTCAGTCAGTCTGGGCTTTCGGAGGGCAAAATGAAAAGGATTTCTTGTGGATGTGAAAGAAGGAAACATAGAGAACAAATACTAGAAAGTTCTAAATGCAGTTCAGCTGTGCATTGCACAGACACGGTAAAAATGCCCTCCCAAAACTACTCTCTTTCAGCGATTTCTCAGTGTGAATGTACACTCTGTCACTCCATTCTGCTTTTGCGTTTTGTGAAAAGCCCAGACGCTATCGGGTCCCGCTAGCAACATAAACACACCCACACTAGCACACATACACACACTCACAAACACACCCCTTGCCTTGAGTTTATCTAATAGTCACATCTGGAGTCTATCAACTCCAGCGGTCTGCCCCCCTTCTTCCTCCTCACACACTCCTCTGGTCCTGCTCTGTCCCGTTTCTTTAACGCTTTCTTCACCACAGCGCTACTGGATATGAAGCCTTGAGACAACTCCAGCAACTGAATATTCAGTCCCTGCTGTTAGGCGTGTTCATTGGCTCAACATCTCAATAAGAACTCGAAATGAACTTTCTGGAAGAACTTGGACTGTTGTTCTGCTGCGGAGGAGTTTTGGGGAGTATTTGTGTAAACAGCGAGGCCGAGTTAATCTAGTCCGGTCAAACCATGTCTAGTCAAACTTACATCATGATAATACAGCTGAAGTGTGTCATTTTTTCAGTTTTAAGAAACGTTCCTATTACACTAAGAAAAAGTAAATACTGTGCAGCTTTCAAAAAATTGTTCTGTTTTTTTGAGCATCCTGAACAATCTGACACAGTAACGCCTCAACCAATGGGGTGAGTTTGGGGGTGGGGCTATCTGTTTGGCTGACCAGTGAAAACTGTTTCTTCTCAGGTTGATCTTGTAATCTTTGATTGAAATGTAATGACATTCTACATGTTTCTTTCTTCATATTTCAACCACATGGCTCCGTTATGATAAGCAACGCCGACTTTTTATAATCCAATCTATTCCCGATGGGAAGTCCTTTTAACTTGAAAATAGCCTTGGGAAAAAGACTCACATTCTAGCATACTTCTAAAAAGTATACTTTTGCCATCTCTGGTATCAAAACACGAAATGCTATAAAGTAGGAGGTGGATATGGTGCAAAGAGGTTAGCTAATCACAGCAATGGAAGTCTACTTTCAATTTCTACAAGTGGTATGGCCCCTTGAAATTGAGCGTGTTTCACAGAGAGTAAAAATGAGAATGGAGTATGATCATTTTTACAAATATTGGTCCTGTTTGGATGCAAAGTTTTTTTATAAACTTTCAATATTATTTAAATATTCTTCTATTTTAATATTATAAGATCTACAAATGCAGTATATTTTTTAAAATATACCTTTAAGATAAAGATTTGAACACTACAAGTTTACAATCAAGCACTTTGTTTTTAGATTATAGAAGTAAAATTGGTTGTGATCAGTCCTTGACTTTAAAATACCTCACCGACAGAAATGAATGTATTGTGTGTGCTTAAGATTTATTTTTGTCTCACTAAGACCTGTTTTACTTATTTTTTTGTTTAAAGTATTATTCTTGAGTTAATCAGTGCAGGATTGTTGAACTTTTAATCACACAAGAAGCTGATTGAATCCACATCTGTCTTTCTCTAGCTTAGTTTATTAGGGAAAGATGGTTAAATTCACTGCCACTGCCACTACCCTTTATTTTTATGAGAGGGCCGTGAGCTGAGCAGTGACCAGCACACATACACACACCGCACTCCCGCTTTGGATAAGGTCATATCCTTACCTACATTGGAAACAATGTTAATCTTAATTCCAAACACAGCATAATGAACCCACATTAAATTAGAAGGAGAGGGCTGGGACACTCTCAATAAACAAGCATATTTTCTTAACTTTGTATAGCAGGTTCTGCTTACAAGAAATCTTTTCTCATTAAGGTGGCTTTCCATAGACAGCATTTTTAAGGAATAACATCATCTTCTCATCCTCATGCTGCAAAAACACAAAAGTAGATATTTTCAAAGAACCATATCTATCGAATAACTGTGTAAATCTGTCTGCCTGTCTATTTGTCTGTCTATCAATCAATTGTATCGTATCTGTCTGTCTGATTATCTGTCGTATTGTGTCTGTCTGTATGCCTATCTATCGTATCGTATGTCTTTCTATTGTGTTGTATCTGTCTATCATATCCTATCTGTCTGCCTAATGGATCATACCATATCTCACATTTGTCTATCGTATCGTATTGCATCATATCGTATATATATCTTTCTATCATATCTGTCTGTCTATCTATTGTATTGTACCATAATGTATTGTATCTATCTATCACTACCCTACAATTATCATATTGTATTTGTCTGTCTATCGTATCACATCGAATCGTATCTGTCTGTCGTATTGTATCTGTCAGTCTGTCATATCATATTTGTCTGTCTGTCGTATTGTACCTGTCTGTCTATCGTATCGCATCGTATCATTTTTGTCTGTCTGATGTGTTGTATCCTGTCTGTCTATCGTATCGTAGTGTATCTGTCTGTCTGTCTATCATATTGTACCGTATCTGCTTGTCTGTCTATCATATTATCGTGTTGTGTCTGTCTGTCGTATCGTACCCGTCTATTTTATCGTATCATATCAAATCATATCTGTCTGTCGTATCGCATCTGTCTGTTGTATCACATCTGTCTGTCTATCGCATCTGTCTGTCTGTCGTATCTGTCTGTCCATCGTATCGTATCTGTCTGTCTGTCGTTTCGTATCGTATCTGTCTGTCTGTCACATCTGTCTGTCGTATTGTATCGTATCTGTCTGTCTATCGCATCTGTCTGTCGTATTGTATCTGTCTGTCTGTCATTTTGTATCGTATCTGTCTGTCTATCGCATCTGTCTGTCATATTGTATCTGTCTGTCTGTCATTTCGTATCGTATCTGTCTGTCTATCGCATCTGTCTGTCGTATTGTATCTGTCTGTCTGTCGTTTCATATCGTATCTGTCTGTCGTATTGTATCTGTCTGTCTATTGTTTCGTATCGTATCTGTCTGTCTATCGCATCTGTCTGTCGTATTGTATCTGTCTGTCTGTCGTTTCATATCGTATCTCTGTCGTATCGTATCTGTCTGTCTATCGCATCTGTCTGTCGTATTGTATCTGTCTGTCTGTCGTTTCATATCGTATCTCTGTCGTATCATATCTGTCTGGCTATCGCATCTGTCTGTCATATCGTATCTGTCTGTTGTATCACATCTGTCTGTCTATTGCATCTGTCTGTCTGTCGTATCGTATCTGTCTGTTGTATCACATCTGTCTCTTGTATCATATCTGTCTGTCTATCGCATCTGTCCGTCTGTCTGTCATATTTGTCTGTCAGTCGTATCGTATCTGTCTATCGTTTCGCATCTGTCTGTTGTATCACATCTGTCTGTCTATCGCATCTGTCTGTCTGTCGTATCTGTCTGTCGTTTCGTAACGTATCTGTCTGTCGTATCATATCTGTCTGTCTGTCGTTTCGTAACGTATCTGTCTATCGCATCTGTCTGTCGTATCGTATCTGTCTGTCTGTCGTTTCGTAATGTATCTGTCTGTCGTATCGTATCCGCCTGTCTATCGCATCTGTCTGTCGTATCGTATCCGCCTGTCTATCGCATCTGTCTGTCGTATCGTATCTGTCTGTCGTATCGTATCTGTCTGTCTGTCGTATCGTATCTGTCTGTCGTATCGTATTGTATCTGTCTGTCTAGCGTATATGTCTGTCTGTCGTATTGTATCTGTCTGTCTATCGTACCTTATCTGCCTGTCTATCGTATCATACTGTGTCATATATCTGTCTGTCATCGTATTGTATCTATTGTATCATATCATATGTCTGTCTGTCTGTCTATCTATCTTTTGTATTGTCTGTCATATTGTCTGTCATCTATCATATTGTATCGTATCATATTTTCATATATTTTCATATCTGTCTGTCTGTCTTTCTATCTATATATCTATCTTAGCTGTTTTTCTGTCTATCGTATCGTATAGTATCGGTCTGTCTGTCTGTCTGTCTATCTATCGTACCTCTCTGACTGGCTGGCTATCTATTTATCTATTGCAGGGGTTTTCAAACTGGGGTCTGTGACACAAAGCCAGGGGGTCTGCAAAATAATTTGCTATTATAGGCTACCATATTTTCAGGACTAAAACTTGCATTTTTCTTTTGAAACCTGCTGTGATTCATATTCCAAAGTGCCTTAATGAAGCAAAATAAGCAAAACTTTTTTAGCGTATGCAATGGATGCTGTTTTAAGCAGATATTCGGACATGAGAGAACTTCTTTATATAATAAATAATAATTTAGCAGCCACACCTCGTCTAACAATTCACTCATGAAAACAGTGCATGCCAAATGAGAGGTTCACTTTTATTCGCTTTTAAATAGCATGTAAATGCCTGTGTGCATTTTACTTTCGAATTAGCATCAATTCGGCGTCAGTTGACAACAACAAAACCGTGACACCACTGTGTAGTAGGCCTATCGAACCGAACCGTGACTTTGTGAACTGTTACACCCCTAATATATATGCATTCATTTCTGTTCTGTTTTGAATGCCACTAAATTTAAACGATTTGGAGTGAGACGAAATAAAATACATGTTAGTGTTTCTCAAGTTTCCTAATGTTCATTTTATTTAGGCCTATTAGTATTTACATAATAGGAAAATGGAACTTACATGCGACTTGTGTTTTCCCTGACCTGGTGCAACTGTCCAGAAAATATGGTAAATTTAATTATATTATGCTGTAAAAGGACAAATACAATGGTGGCCATTTACACCAATAATACAATCTTATTATGTTCATTATTCCCACCCACACTAAACTTTAGCCTTAAACAAGGGGGTCCTTTGAAAATCCTCTCTACTGTAAGGGGTCCCTGGCTCCAAAAAGTTTGAAAACCTCTGATCTATTTCATCATATCGTATCTGTCTGTCTGTCATTTCATATCTGTCTTGTTGTCTGTCTATCATAACATGTCTGTCTGTCTGTCGTATATCTTATTGTATCATATCTGTCTGTCTGTCTATCGATCTATCCATCTATCGTATCATATTGAATCTGTCTTTTATAACAAAAGACGCTACAAGGTCAAGGTCTCTCTCCCTCTCTCCTCTCTTCATGAAACTACATTTTACTCCTACTTTTTCTCATCCTGTTCACTCTTTCAGCTTGTAAATCTGCATTCTCTCTCTCTCATTATTCTCATTAGGTCTGCTCAAATCAGTGCTGGACAGGCCGCTGTGATCTGTTCACACACTCGTTAGGGTCGGCGCTCGTTAGCAGGGGCCAGCCTCATTACAGGACGTGTGTGTGTACGTGTCTATGTGGCTGTGTGCCGTTTTAAGGGACGGCGCTGGGTGGAAAATTTAATTTAGTAGATCAAGGGAAAAAACTTGTGTGTATGTGGGTTCAGGTGAAAATTGCTCTTTTCATATAACATGCTTGTTGAGTATGTGAATGAAAGCCAAGACAACACAAAGACACACTCACACACACGCACGCTAACATGTGGCCTTCACGACATCCTACAGCAGCCCGCTGTGTTCTATAAGGGTATAAAACAAACATGGCTAAACATCGCTCTCGTTGGGTGGTTTGGCGAGCTATGAAGGACTTCTTTTCTTTGAGGAGGTCTGCTTTAATGAAAGGGAGGACTGTGTGAGGAGCTACCAGAGCACCAACGCCGGCCTCTCCTCCTGCTCTCTGGCACTACTGTAATACTACCACACTGCTGTTCTTACAGAGGCTCATACTGAAGGAAATTCATTTCATAATGTCTAAGAGTGTGAAAACTCCAGAGAGAACATGCTAGTTGGGTCACACCTCTGGGGGGTACGGTTGAAGGTTCAAGATGGCACTTTCTGATGGCGGAGACTCAATAACAACAACAATAAATCTATTTTTCAGTATAAGTATTTTATCTCAAATATTACCTCATGTCATTCCAAACCCATAAGAACTTCTTCAGAACACAAATTAAGATATTTTGGATGAAATCCAAGAGCTTTCTGACCCTGCACTGACAGCAACACAACTGACACTTTCAAGGCCCAGAAAGGTAGTAAGGACATCGTTAAAATAGTCCATGTGACATCAGTGGTTCAACCGTAATTTTTATGAAGCTACGAAAATACTTTTTGTCCACAGAGAAAACAAAAATAATGACTTTATTCAACAATTTCTTCTGTTCTGTGCCAGTCTTTGACATGTTTACAAGAGCATCATGACAACTGAATGGGCAAAACCCTATTGATAATCTAAAATGAGAAAAATTATTCCATGTGCTTCCCTGTTGTTTTACCCCAAAACAGCAGTTAGTTCAGGACTTCATAAGCTCTAGAGGAGCATGTATTATGCATGTGTTGTTTAACAAATAAAATCTGGCCATGACCTAAAATGAGTTTGACACTTCCGAATTAAATTAAATAATCCGGAGGATTCTTTTCCTTTGTTTCATGTGTAATTTCACAGGAATACACATCTTAAGAGAATACATACACATACATACAATACACAGAGAAAAAAGAGAGAGAAGTAGACGGCTGTTTAGAGAGTATTTAGAGCCTTGAAGCGACGCCAGAACAGTTTGAGAGAGATTTCCATAATAGGATGCACAGCACACAACACATGGGATGAGAAAAACACAGCCAGACACCAAGACAAAGTGCTGCAGTTTTCTTTTGTGTCATATCGATAACATATGTGTCATGATAAAGAATGTTTTGACATCTCTTCAGTGAAATACTGCTTCACTGATAACACACCCTTTGAATTGAGAGAAAGGGAAAAAAAACATTACAGTAAATATGTCAGCAGTCAGATCTGTGATTGATAATAATACAACAACACTCCTAGACATGAATTTGACATAGGCAGCAGTTTTTGGGCTGTAGAGAGAGCGGTAAGATCACCCTGTCCTGGGATGACTGCTGCACAGACCGTACAGATAAGATAAACTCCCGGCAACATCTTACGCTACACACACACACAAGCTGGAAACAATGAACAGAGATTTGTGCACGCACACACAGAGCAGTTGTATTAAAACAAGAATAAACAGTGTAACAATAGAAGAGTACATACACAATCACACAGACCTGTCACTCCGCAGGAGGCTGAGGCCTAGGGCATGCTGGGAAAATTGTTTGGTACAAATTATATAATCGACTATAATCAAGTTCTCATGAGCAAACTAAACTGATTTATCAGTACTTCAAACTTTACATCCCTTGTGAAAAAGAAGTGCATTTAAAGGTGCAATAGGATATTTTGGAAAACGCTAACTTTAGCCTGATAGCACTGAAAGTGAACGTCCCACCCTTCCTGCAAATCACCGTCCAAAGCCACGCATCCCAAATGCATCTACGCACACAGACCAGAGATAACATTAATACAATACATTGTAACGGGCGTAATTTCCACTGGGGACACTTTTAAGTTTGTTTGTTAAATTAATGTCTTGTATCCACAAGTTTCCGGGGGGCGCTACTGTAAAAAAGAACGTGGGTGCAACTTCCGGTAAGGTGGCGGACGTAGTATACCAATGGTATTTTGTGTGCTAATTAGCGAAGAGGCTAAGTGTTTTTTAGACCATTGTTTACTTTGTAAAGATGCACACCTTTATGAGAGATGCCGTTACGTTCTTATGGACAACATATGCTTTTCGAATTTGTGTTATTAGCAAATTTGGATCGCTAAATTTGGACTGTCAACTAGTAAAATTACATTTGAACGGAGACTTCAGAGCTTGTGTTAAAGGTCATGCCAGATGAAGCCTCGATTCGAGGCCTGCTAATGTAGAAATCCCTTTCGTAGAAGCCTCACTTTCTGTCCATTCATGTGCACGATTCACTCATGTCGTAATGTTTAACCCCCAGATCTTACTTTGCGAGTACATTTTCATCAGGACCTGTTTAATAATTACATTTTTAAATACCCAGTCATACAACTAATATAAAGAATACAAATTATTTCAGGAAAATTAAATATATGCCATATGCAATTAATATATGTGTACATTATTCTTATATTACATCATATTGATATTCGTCCTGGCATTCAATGGCACTATTCAATAGGTAAATTAATTCATCAGAGTCAGAAATTCAACAAACACACACTGTTAGGCTTTTATTTGTGCATATAACATGGACCGATCTGTGGAAATTGTGGTGAATGTGTCTTCCGACGGAGCTTTAGTCTTTTGGCTGCTTTATTTTTTACTAACCACCAAAACCAAATTTTGACACTCTCGAAGCTTTGAATCTTTTCCCGAACAGTCAGAAAAGTTCGGTGCCACAATTTGCCTGTCACTCCTGTGAACTGTTGAATTAATGAGTGTCACGTCCCGCTTGTTTACATTGAACTGGAAGACGCTCCTACTTTTGACGCAAGGCCTCATGGGGTGTAGGAAACTTGTGGATAGATTACACGCTCCGCACCGCCGCAAATTCGTGCGGTCGTTAAAACGAAACCTAAAGTAAAATGCGCACGCGCATTCAAAAGCAATTTTAATATCCTGCTTTTAGAGAGCGGTTCCCCAGTGCGCGTAAATTAGGCTATATATAGGCTGTTATTTGTATGTAGGCTATAATAGGTTGTGTAGGTTGCACTTTGAATTTTGAGAGAGTAGCTTAGTTTTGATTATGGCTGCACTTTGCTTGCACTTAATACGACTAAGAAAAAACTGTGTTGTTTGGACTCTTTTTTTTTATTTATACTGTTTTTAGTTATTTTTGTGAAAAGATCTTCAAGGTCAAACGTTCTTAAAGCTCATAATTCATGTGCAGTTCTAACTAAGGTCTGCAGAAACTCACATGAAATCATACAGGAGAGAACCCAGTCAGTTGAGTTTGTAATGTAAATGCAGGAAATGGGATTCATATCGAAAATATTTTCCCCCATTTTGTGTCCCCCCCCACTTCTCAAATTACACCCTTGCATTGTAACACCGAGTTGAAATATTCAACCGCAAAGATAGGAAAACTGTGTGGTGCTGATAATGCAAATCATGCAAATTAATGCAAATCATCTCTTCACCTTTCCGGAACGTTGAGACACATCAGTCTGCCAAAAAACTACCGTAAATGCTCTAGTGGCCGTTACAACATCATATGTCATTAACTGTGAGAACACTTTATAGAAACTGTGAAAACACTTTATAGTCTGCCAAAAAACTACCGTAAATGCTCTAGTAGCCGTTCCAACATCATGTCATTAACTGTGAGAACACTTTATAGTACAGTTCAGGTTGTTGATGTTTGCCTGCCATTCTCGCTCTGTCTACAAAGCGTATATAAACTCAAACAGGGTGTGCAGAGGTATGCAAATACATATGTTGACAGGTGGGTACGACAGCCTATTGTAATGTTCAGACCGAACATTTTGATTGGCCGAACATTTCTTGGTCCTACACTTTCCACAGAATATTTAAATACATAGAAATACATTTAGACTGCTTAAAGAGACTTTCAACCAGCATAACAAAAAATGTTTCTGAAGACAATCTAAAAGAAATAAGGAATATACTTAAAGTATTAGTTCACTCCTGAATAAAATGACCTGATAATTTACTCACCCCTATGTCATCTAAGATGTTCATATCTTTCTTTCATCAGTCGAAAAGAAATTAAGGTTTTTGAGGAAAACATTCCAGGATTTTCTCTATATAGTGGATTTAAATGGGGATCACTGAGTTGAAGTGAACGTGCAAAGAAAGTCAAATGCCTTTTACTTAAAAAAAAAAAAAAAAAAAAAAAATTGGAGGTTGGAGGAGTGTGAGATGTTCACATGTAAATGTTTTTTTGTCCTGTCCTACCTTCTTAAAACCACGCGTGACCTTTTCCAATGTGATTAATAATCAGTAATGAGGTCGTGGACACGCATTGCAGAGCTAGTGCAAGATGAGCATTTGTAGTTAAAAAAGTATATAAATTGTATTTTTTCTAGAAAATGACCGATTATTTTGCTAAATAAGACCCTTATTCCTCGGCTGGGATCGTGTAGAGCCCTTTAAAGCTGCACTGAATCTGCAGTTTGGACCTTTAACCTGTTGATCCCCATTCAAGTTCACTTTATGGAGGAAAAACCTTCAATTTTTTCGACTAAAGAAAGAAAGACATGAAAATCCTGGATGACAGGGGTGAGTAAATTATCAGGAAGTTTTAATTAATCAAAGAGTATTCTCTTTAATAGCGAGAATTGGACCTCTCCTTTGAACTTATATCTCATGCTGCCAAAAAAAAGTCCACATTTTTGAAACTTACATAATCTTTTTCTAACAAAGCAACAAGTCTTTTGGTTCTCATGCTGCATCCCAGTCAACTGTTCAGGTCAGAACTTACCACCTGGAAAAGTGCAATAAAATGCTATTAAAATCAGATTTGGAGATTAACTTGGAAAATCCAGTTTTCCTCATTCAGAAATCTGAGTATTGTATGATGTCACACTAACATGGAATTCAAAGACAGGAGAGTAATACCCAGTAAATGAACTATATTCTGTTCATAATCATACACCTGCAAAACAAATGCCGCTGCATACTATCATTTAAACTCTGCAATTCGGTTGCTGGGAGACATATTTCCAAAGCAAATGCTTGCATTACAATTTGTTTCTTTCTAAATCATCTTCAGAATGTCTGGCAATGGAACATCTTACAGAGGGAAGTCAGCGATATGTACAAGGAAAGAATATCCCACATCTGACGTCGAATGGAATGCAGCATTAGAACTGTAGTAGCCAAGGATATTTTGGGCTTCCTAAAAAGGAGCCCAAAGCCCTAAAGCTACATGGCTTTCTTAACGTACCATGCCATACCGTTTCTGTGTCACTTTTATTATAGACCTGCTGCATAAGGAATGTGTTTTCAGTTTTGTGGAAACAAATATTATAAGTACATGGTTGAAATGTGTGCATACCTAATCCTTGCATGCAAGCAGCTTTCTCTGAAAAAAAGTGCCATTCTCTCCTTGGATTCATTTTTTTTCTTTCTTTTTTTACATGTATATATTTTCTTAAATTGTTTTGAGTTCCTAGAAAGAGAAATTAAATTATGAGATACTTAATAGAGGGTTAACTTCTACTGAAGCAGCCCTTCCCCCTCATCCTAGTCCAGTTTAACTACAATCCCAGGTACGAGCGCTTGTTTGCGGGCACGGCTCCAGTTTCTCTGACCTTTGACCTCCGCAACTCCCCGGGGTTCTTGTCTGCACTTGCAAAAACAAGCAAATCAGATCCTTTTACCCCAAACAAACACCTACATACAGAGAGCAGCCCTGTCTTACACACACACGGCTAATCACCACGCACGTGCACACATGGACACGAGCGCACACACGTGCACACAGTAATGACCTCACACACATATCAAACACACGTGTTGCCACAAATAAACAACATTTACAATTAGAAAGTAAGTTTTAGTCTGTTAAAATAGCACTTTGCTATTATGTTGTTTTAGCCATGGTATCAAGTTACAAATTTGAAACATGCAGGCTTCAAGTAAATATCTACAAAAGAATTATAGTAGAAAATAATAATATGGCCTGCTGTACACCAATATATCATACACCAATACTGCAGGTCAATCAGCAACACAGCATATTTCTTCCTCCTTCAGTCCCTGGCAGCCTCTTCTCCTCCTCCTCTATTATCTTTCCAGACTGAGCAGTTCTTCACAGAGTGATATATGAAGGTGTAATGAGACTCTTTCTGTGATAGTCTCACGCACCGGCTCATCCTCCCTACTGTAGCATCACACTCATAGACAGCAGAAAACAGCTTCCTGCCAACATTCACTTCGGTATTCAGTATGAAAATCAAAGAAATAATCTGAGCTGTTTTCAAAGTGATATAGAATGTTATTGATTTTGACAATATTTGAACTTGTTCTTCACTATATTTAAAGCTACAGTACGTAACTTTTTTGGGTTTAAAATGATCAGTTATTGAGCAAGCACATGAGACATCAGTGTTCAAACTATCTCCTCGATTCACAACTGTACGCTTATATTAATGATTCATAATTTAGATGTCGTGTCCGATTACGTGGGAATTGACGTCAGTCATCTTTGTGTGGTTACATCATGTCCGTAAACAGATAAAAGAAGACCAGGCTACTACATGGCATGTGTGTGTGGAGTGTTTGTAGCTTGTTCTTAGGATTTCTCCTATGGCTATCTCAACGGCTGTGCTTAATTGCAAAATAATTAAAAGTGACTTGCAAAAAACAATAATGTACTGCAGCTTTAAACAAAGAGGAAATATGCAATAAACACATAGGGAACATCGGGGCTAAAGGCAAAGAAAAATGGTGTGCTTTTCACTTTACTCAAAGTATGATTGCAGAAAAATATATGGGTTATTCTATAATTAGGGGTACATTTAGAATTTGACAACGTGAAGAAAAAAGTTTTCCTTTTTCCCAAAAACCCAAAAATGACCTTACATAGCTGCTTCGAAATAATCTATATTGTATAAAGTGCTATATAAAGGTGATCTGTAGGAATATGTGCATAAAATACCATCTATGTTTGCTACTGTCCACCATGTTACCTTTACCGGGTATCACAGTTGACAGGTAACTTGGCTGACATTTTTAGTGTTTTGGGCCTATGCTCAAGAAGCATAGAAATACTGAGCAGATGGTGTGTTTAGAAATATATTTTCATAAACAAAACATAAGTTTTAGTTAAATTGTCTTAAAATTTGCAGCAATAATACTTGGGTAACACTGCTGACAATTAATTTAATTAAACTCTTGACACAGGTTTTCTAGTTTCTAACCAATATTAGCGGAAATAGAGAGAACATAACTTCTAATGTTTCATCTACATATTTCTAGAGGAAGTATCATCATACTGTGCAAATTATGTGAGAATGGGACAAACCATTCCTTTTTGAGGGGGTGAGGTGGGTTCTAGTGGGTAACTTATTTATCAGTGTTTTTCAGACACAAGTAAAACAAGTTATATCACAATAAACACTTATTATTTTTGAAGCGCAAACCCAAATGTCTTGATAACCTGATCTAACTGAAGGCAAAACTATGAAATTAATTTATATTTGAGGCAATTTTCATGCTTAAATGAAGTGTAGAATGAGCAACTTCACAAAATCTGACAGCTGAATACCAGGGTTATTTGTGATTTGAACATCATTTTTGAATAACAGATACGGCTTTTACAACATACAGTAGTGTGACTAGGAAAAATATAATTATGTAGTAGAAAATTAAGCATTGGGGCTTTACACTGATGAAAATATATTAAAAATATACTTCAGGGACATGAGACAATTATAGAATGACCCATATACGTTTATATTGAACATTTATGGAGCAACAGATTTTGTGTGAAAATAAATCATACAAGTCGTTTATTTTGTTTAAAAATCTAATAAATGTATGAGGTGGCAAGGTGGGGCTACACATGGGGCACACAGTATTGATACAAATACTTTAGTTAAAATAATGTTTTTTTTAATAACATCTAAGGTAACACTGGTTCAAAACAATCACTTTAACAAAGTTTGTACTATTTTCTACTAATTTTGATAAATAAAAGAATTATATGTTAATTATGTTAATATAAAACATACATTTTAAAAACAAAATCGTTTTAAAATGTAAAGATTCTAAAAGCACTGAAGGAGATCCCATAGTAATTTAATATAGATTTACAGTAGTAACCACAAATTACATTTTATTATATGATTTGATTAATATAATGTTTTTAAATATGACGATTTCATTCTAAACATGGTGATTGTATCTAAGCCTCACCCCCCCCCCTGCAATGATCTGAAGGACTGACCCCTTTACCCTCAGAATATGATCGGAATATGATCGGAATATGAGCAAAAAGCTTAAACAAATGCGATTTCAACTGAGGGGTACCTCTCCAATCTGATTTGTGCCACCTCATATTCAATTTGACTCATTTTGACCCCCCAAAACTCGATTTTAACCATTCAATGCAGATGTTTTGAAACTGGCTTTTTTTATACTTTTTGAGTTTTAACCAGTGTGTGGTGTGTATGTTTGGGCATAAAATAGATCTACAAAGTTACAAATCTCAAAGTCCACTCCAAAGGGAGATATTTCGTTTTATTTTCCTTTTCAAGAACTACAACGAACAGTTCCTTTGGACTACAGCATTTGTTTTCCTGATGTTATGATGTCATAACGCGTTCCATTAGAATATCATTAAAATAAATTCCACCTACGGATTTTCCAATTTTTATATCAGTAAGTCGAGCTATATGTCATTAAACATTAATATGTTATTAGACTTAAACTATACCTTGTATAAAATCAATTAATTTTAAATCTATTACTACACATGCTGTCATAGACATTAGGTTGAAAATATTCTTTTAAAGTTTGAATGTACAGTCAAAATAAAATAAAATAAAATAGCCTTTATGTTATAAAAATGTTATATTAGATGAATATATACATTTATGTTATAAAAATGCATTTACTCCTTTTTTTTCAATTCCCAAAAAAACCTAAACAATCTTAATTATCAAGCCATTTGGATTTCTGAGCAGTATGATGTCATATTCCTCAGGCCCCCGCCCACAAACGCTGACGGACTGTCCCATATTAGCATATCTCCACCCTTAGCCATTTTCCCTGTGCTTGAGCAGCTGTAGCAACAATAATGTCTCGTAAGCAATGCAGGTGTTTTGTAGTTGGATGTAAAAGTAAAACATAAGAGCCATTTTCTCCTGACGTCAGTGCCACTGAGGACACAGTGGATTAGTTTTGTTTTTGATGGTAACGTGCCACCGAATACACAAAAACCAGAAGAGAGGGGCGGGGTGAGCAGTAGCTCATTATCATTTAAAGAGACATGCACCGGAGCGGTTTGCTGTGAACAAAGCTGTTTCTGACAAGGTAAAGAGGGTGTTGTTTTACTCGACAACTGGGGAATTTCATGAAGACCCTAAAAAAATCAAACCAACCTGTGGAAAATGGGCATCCGATGTCCCCTTTTAATATCTATAAAATTATCTTGTTGATGCCAAACTTCTGTGTTGTTATGTGTTGTTTTAAATCCATTATCGGTAATGGTACATGTTATCTGTTGAGTAATCGTTTACTCATTTTAATGTTTTAGCATCTGACTCCGCAATGAATCAAAATGCCTAGCCCTTGACACACATCAAAAGAAACCACTAAGCCTTGCATTGGTGATGAAGACGATGATGACGAGAAAGAGGCTTACTTACAGCTTCTCAAGGGAGTACAAGCCAGTGAAGGAGCCATTCTTCAGGACGCGGATACGATTGTTGCTCAGATTCCTGTGAAGAAATGCAAAAGCAGAGATGAAATGAGTCATTGTGATGACAGTCACTAATCACGCATTCACAGACAGCCATGTAAAATGAAATCCACTCATGCATCCAATGAAAACAGGCCTCACTCACACACACTGTCACACATGCCCTCGCCAACACACACGCTGAACCAAAACACACACATGCATGTCCAACAAAAACACGCATGTACAGTAAACACCCTGACACAAGCATGCTTATATGGCCAGACATCTCAGACACATACGCTCGCCAACTCTCACACATATTCTTCATTCGCTGCCTACAAACCTTATGACCGCAGCATTAGATTCTGCTATATACTCTCTCAGTCCTGGAGAATCGCATCCCTGCATAGTTTTGCTTCAACCCTAATCAAACGCACATGATCAAGCTAATCAGGGTCTAAAGGGTTACTAGAAAGCAACAGGCAGGTGAGTTTTAATTAGGGTTGGAGCTGAACTCTGCAGGGCTGCGGCTCTCCAGGACCATGCATGTTATTTTTTATTTAGTACTGATCTGAATAAAATATTTCACATAAAAGACATCTACATATAGTCCACAAGAGAAAATAATAGCTGAAAAAAAAAAAGACCCCGTTCAAAAGTTTACATACACTTAATTTTGAATACTGTGTTGTTACCTGAATGATACACAGTTGTTTTTTTTTGTTTGTTTGTTTTTTTTTTGAGTGATGGAGGTTCATGAATCCCTTGTTTGTCCTGAATAGTTAAACTGTCTGCTGTTCTTCAGAAAAATCCTTCAGGTCCCACAGATTATTTGGTTTTTCAGCATTTTTGTGTATTTGAACCCTTTCCAACAATGACTGTATGATTTTGAGATCCATCTTTTAACACCAAGAACAACTGAGGGACTCGAATGCAACTATTAAAGAAGGTTCAAATGCTCACTGATGTGCCAGAAGGAAAAACATGCATTAAGAGCTGGGGGGTGAAAACTATTTGAATTTAAATATCAGGGTTAATTTAACTTATTTTGTCCTCTGGGAAACATGTAAGTATCTTCTGTAGCCTCTGAATGGCAGTACTAAACGAAAAAAAAAAAAACGGTATTCAAGCCATATAAGAAAACATACACATCTGCATTCTGTTCAAAAGTTTTCACCCCCTAGCTCTTAATGCATAGTTTTTTCCCTTCTGAAGCAACAGTGAGCGTTTGAACTCCCTGTAATAGTCGCACATGAGTCCCTCAGTTGTCCTCAGTGTGAAAAGTCATTGTTGGGAAGGGCTCAAATACACAAAAATGCTGAAAAACCAAAGAATTTGTGTGACCTGAAAGATTTTTCTGAAGAACAGTGGGCAGTTTAACTGTTCAGGACAAACAAGGAACTCATGAACAACTATCGCTAAACAAAAAAACACAGCTGTGGATCATTCAGGTAACAACACAGTATTAAGAATCAAGTGTATGTAAACTTTTGAACAGTCATTTTTATGAATTCAACAATTATTTTCTCTTGTGGACTATATGTAAACATCTTTTATGTGAAATATCTTATTAGGTCAGTACTAAATAAAACATAACATGCATTTTCTATGATCCCTCTTTTTTTGTTAAAATTATTAACATTTTGCAGATGCAGATGTATGTAAACTTTTGACCTCAACTGTACATATACCCAGTTATAACCAAGTTTTTTCTTCTTTTGATCAAGTTAAAGTAAAACTAAAGTAAAACAAATTTCTTTAACTACAAAAAAAGGTTACTGACCCCAAACCTTTAAATGTACGGTGGTACAGCATATAAAAAGAGCACAGGGAAAAAAGTGCCCATAGAAAGGCTGATATTAGTTGTATTCTGTATACAGTTTCGATTGAGACATGGTGTTTCAGCAGCAGAATAGAGAAGAAGGTAGAGTATGTGAGAAAGGATGCTGCCCAAACACGAGTTCAGCGACCCGACAGCCACGAAGACAGCGGCATCAACTTCAGCCATCAGACGGGCTGTTTCCAATTAATCTTCACGGCTTAATGGAGGGATGGAAAGGGCGAGGGAATGAGGAAGAGGAGGGGGAGGAAGCCATAATCTTGATAATCACAGTGGATACATTTTTACATCAAAAGGAAGTCAAGGTCCACATCAAACGAACGCCCGGCTCTCTCCACGACAATTATCCCTTTCGCCATTGGCTAATGGGCCTGAGACCAGAGAGAGTCTTATCAGAAGGAAGAGAGGAAAGAGAAGAGGAAGAGAGAGAGTGGGCTTTGGATGGTTGTAAGAGGAAAGATCAGGAAGAAAACAGGTTTGGATTAGGTTTTACGACTGATATGGACAAATAAAAACACACAAATGCTATAAACTGGGCTGTTATGTATGTCAGATCTATTTCTATCTGTCCTTAAAACATATAAAGCAACACATCACAAGAGGCCATACGTTACAATGATTTTCTCACAGTTTAGAGGTCTTGTATAGGCAAGTATTTATACAATAGCAGCCACAGCAACATATTCAATAACAAAATAGTTGACAACCAGCATGCACGTCTATCTAAAGCCTAAAAGACTATTGCTGTTCCACAGCCGGCTTTGACTCACTGCGTTCACAGTGTATCGTACAATCTGACATGCAACAATTGTAATAGACTTTAAACATATGTACACCTGGCTTTACCCAATCAGATTTTAGAGCTGCAATTATCCGTTGTATAACTGTGTGTAATTACTGGCACTTTTCTAAAGTGTGCGTTTGTGACTCATGTTACTCTTTCGCAGCTCAGTGTGTCATAGCCTAATAGAGCATAACTGGCTGTATATCCTCTTATTGGCAGGAAGTGTGTTACCAATCAGGACTGAAGAACGTGTTTGCAGAATGTGTGTGAGTGTGTGTTTATGTTGAGGGAAAGTGTGTCTGCTTCCATTTGCAAACCAGCAGCTGGTTCATCTTATTTCCTGCCTTGTCACAAAAGTTAATGAGCAGATTTAATCAAAACAGGCAGTCTTTTTTTAGTGCAAATACACCTTTTATATATATATATAAAAAAAAAAAAAAATAAAACACAACATGTTGCTAGCGATGGCAAAGTCATGGGTTCGACTCCCAGGGAATGAATGCACGAAAACAACAGATATACATATTATATGAAAATAAAATGCTTTAAAGTGAGTAAAGTAATTAAATTCACAATTCAGTACAAAGTCAAAACAGTTCAGAACTTGATTAAAAATATTTGAAAAACACATTGATTTTATACAACAGTATAACCAAGAACTTAATGTGAAGTGGCTTACATTTTAGACATAATATTGACTGATGAAAACAGATCCAAACAAGGATCACAGTAAAACATTTGCTATTGTTTTTGAATTCATTGGTGAGTCAGTGATTCAATGATTAATTCATAAAGACAGTTGTTTACTTAATTTGTGAATGAATAAAGTGTTCAAATCGGATGAATAAATGAATCAATGACTCACTCATTAAAACAGCCACACGCTGCCACCTACTAGCGGTTTAGTTAAAGGGAACCCGAGGTATTAAGAGTTGTATGGCTTAATATAACGGAAATTATGTCTTTTACTGAAATATGCAGTAGAAAACATACTAGATTTACGTTATTTTGGACTATGGGGGCGCCATTATTTCGATGATGTAAAATGGTTGCACTCTGTGAGCCACTGCCGCTACCCGTTACTACTTTTACTGCAATACAACTCGGAAAATAAAATAAAATACTGAAACGATGCCACGTTTGAATGAATCCGATGTGTCAATGATTCAATGACTCTAAAGACAGTCATTTGCTTAATTTGTGAATGAATCAACAGTTCAAATCAGATGAATAAATGACTCCATGACTCACTCATTAAAGAAGTCCACTTCCACAACAAAAATTTACAGATAATGTACCCACCCCCTTGTCATCCAAGAGGTTCATATTTTTCTTTCTTCAGCCGTAAAAAAAATTCTGTTTTTTCTGAGGAAATTTTTTCAGGATTTTTCTCCATATAATGGACTGATATGGTGCCCCAATTTTGAACTTCCAATTTTAGTTTAAAAGTTTAAATGCGGCTTCAAACGATCCCAAATGCGGTTAAACAATCCCAACCGAGGAAGAAGGGTCTTATCTAGCGAAACGATTATTTTAATACTCTTTAATCTCAAACGCCTGTCTTGCCTTTCTCTCCCTGAACTCTGTGTATTCTGACTCAAGAAGACAGTTAGGGTATGTTGAAAAACTCCAATTGTATTTTCTCCCTCAACTTCAAAAATCATTTTAAAATCATCCTACATCATTGCAGAAGTAGTGAACATGCAAAGAAGATCAAACACCCTTAACAGAAAAGGTAAAACAGTGATATAGGACGATTTTGAAGTTGAGGGAGAACATGAGATGGGATTTTTTCAACATTCCCTAACTGTCATGAACCTGAAAAAAAAAAACAACAAAAAAAAAACAGTTCAGGCAGAGTAAGACAAGACGAGCGATTGACATTAAGAAGTATATAAATTGTATTATTTTTATGAAAATAACCAATCGTTTCGCTAGATAAGACCCTTCATCCTTGGCTGAGATTGTTTACAACCGCATTTGGGATCGTTTGAAGCCGCATTTAAACTGCATTTTGGAAGTTCAAACTCGGGGCACCATATCAGTCCATTATATGGAGAAAAATCCTGTAATGTTTTCTTCAAAAAACAATTTTTTTATTACTGAAGAAAGAAAGACATGAACATCTTGGACAAGGGGTGAATATATTATCTGTAAATTTTTTTTCTGGAAGTGGACTTTTCCTTTAAGACAGTCACATGCTGCCAGCTTGTATACATATTTTGGACTATGGAGGGTGCCATAATTTCGATTATGTAAAATGGTTTCACTCCGTGAGCTACTGAAGAGAATGGGAAGATGGACGAATAAATCTTCCAAAAGACCCGCGTCTTTGTTCTCTCCGCTTCAGCCCTGATGCCTTTGAGGCTTTTATTAGACCACAGCTACTGAAAGAGCTTATAAACGGCAGAGAGGGGAAATGCTAGATGCCATCCTGGCAGGATGTAAACAAGCTGAATCCATGACACCACTGAAGGAGTTTCTCAGCGTGGATTTCACTTGAGGCGTTTGGACTCTCGTGGGGAAAAATCGATGGTACGACATTTGGATTAAGCCTATGCTTATATCCATCGCCACCTGTAAGCTCTTTCAGTAGCCGTGGTCATCGTATCGGTATTTTATTTTCAGAGTTGTGTTGCGGTAAAAATAGTAACAGGTAACACCAGCAGCTCACTGAGCGCAAGCCATACAAGTCTTAATATCCAGGGTTCCCTTTGATGGTTAGGAAAAAAAATTGCCTTTTGTAATAGTAAAAAATGTCCTGGAAACCCCTCTCACAAATATGCAAATATAAGTAAAAGCTGACAGAAGACTGATGAGAATATTGCTCAGACTATATTATATTTACACCATATTTCTTTTTGGACAAGTAGCATTTTTACTTGGAAAAGTTAATGACCGATTTACTTGTCCAAAGCAGAAGCACATGTCAAGGCTTAATGTTGAGCCCTGAATACATTTTTTCAGAACTACACTGAGACTGAAATCAGCTCTTTTGTGACAAACGATATGGCTTAAGTATGCTCAGATAAGTGTGAAAACTCATCTTAAATCAATCAAAATACCATTTTTGTCAATGTTGGAATAGCTTGCCACCTTTGTAGGGCAGTACAGATTGTTCTTTGTCTACAAAATGAACTATTTACTAAGTTACTGCGTAACGTTGTGCTGCACCCAAAGCCTATCAACAGATTTTGACAGCTGTTTTTTGTATGACTAATGCTAACGCTAGCAACCACGCTAATGACTTCCCGCAAGTGCACACATGTGTGGACAAACACACAGTTAAACTACATCCTGCCATTTAATTAAAGAAAATTAAAGAGGACTTTTCACTACCAACACAAGTGCCCCAAAAGTGAGTCTCTGTGTTTTGGCTCAAAATGAATGAAAATGACATCTTGCTTTTGTCAGGTCATTACTGAGGGTGACTACCCCAAACCACTAACCGACTGCAGTCATCCTACTGTTGCAGGACGTAGGGAGGATCAGGACACATAGTACTGGGACACGGCCAGCCGAACAGATCTTCAAATAGCTCTTTGACCCTGATCTACCCCGCCTGATGCTCTGGTCGGGCACATGAACCATCAGCTAACTGAAGCCAGACACAAGATAAAAGCTGAAAACCAGACAGATCTACTGCATAATTTAATACAGAGAGAGACTGAGAGATATCACTGGCAAAAACACAAACCGGTTAATTGGAGCCAGAGACTATAGAGCTATAGATAGTAATGAGTCAGAAACCGCTTAGAAAGCGAGCGTGCGTGGAGGTTGGGTGTCATGTAAGGTCTTGGGTTGCTGAAAGTGGCTTGCGTGAGTGTGCATGCATATGTTAGAGGATTAAATAATACAACATTATATGATACATACAGTACATAACTGCATTTGCATGTAGTCAAACTTAATGTTGTGTAAAGCCCATTTTCAAAAGGTGGCTCTTACAGAAGCTGTTTCTGTCTCAGTGTCATTGTGAGGTGAAGCTGAAAAAGAAATAAAGTAAAATACATATAATGTCAAAATTACAAAAAATAAATCCACACTGCAAAATAACCACATTTGTGTGACATAAATTCAGATTGTGGGATCTGAAGTAGCAATTGTGATAAATTAAGTTGTATTATAATGTATGAATATGAATTTTACAGTCACAATTGTGAGATATGAAATTTAATTATAAAGCCACTATTGAGATACTCATGATACTGAGATATGAAGTCATATTGTGAGTTATAATGTCACAATTGTGAAATATATAGTTGTAGTTGAGAGATATGAAGTTATAATCATTAGATGTAATGTTGCAAATGTAAGATATGAAGGCATATTGTGAGCTATTTGTGAGATATAGTCTCAACTGTAGGATATTAGGTCATACTACAAGTAATAAAGCTGCAATTGTGAGACATGAGTGATATAAAGTTGCACTTGTAAAATATAAATTCATATGGTTAGTTAAAATCTTGCAATTGTGAAATATTAAGTCATATTATGAGTTATAACTGTAATTATGAGATACAGTTGCAGTTGAGATATGAAGTCATGTTGTGAGTTATAATGTTGCAATTGTGCAATATAAAGTTGCAGTTGTGGGATATGTAGCTGCAATTGTAAGGTGTAATGTTGCAAATGTAATATAAGAAGTCATTGTGAGGTATTAAGTCAATTGTGAGATATGAAGTAACATGAATTGTAAAGCGGTTACTGCAACTGTTAGATATGAAGTCATATTGTAAGTTATAACTGTAATTATGAGATGCAGTTGCAGTCATTAGATCTGAAATCATGTTGTGAGTTATAATGTCAAAATTGTTGTATGATGTCAACAAAGTTGTAGTTGTGAGATATGAAGATGCAATTGTGAGATGTAACATTGCAAATGTAAGATATATAGTCATATTTTGAGCTATTTATGAGCTATAGTCTCAGTTGTAGGATATTACGTCATACTACGAGGAATAAAGCTGCAACTGAGACATGAGTGATATAAAGTTGCACTTGTAACATATAAAGTCATACAGTGATTTATAATGTTGCAAATGTGAAATATGAAGTTGCAATTCTGAGATATAAGTCACGTTTTTGAGATATGAAGTCATAATTGTGAGATAAATAATATTGTGAGTTATAACTGTAATTATGAGATATAGTTGCAGTTGTGAGATATGAAGTTGCAAATGTAAGATATGAGTGACATAAAGTTGCACTTGTAATAATCACAACTGTGAGATATGAAGTCATATTGTGAGTTATAATTTTGCAATGTGAGATATGAAGTTGCAAATGTAAGATATGAAGTCATATTGTGAGATATGAGTTGCAATTATGAGCTATAAAATTGCTTTTGTGAGCTCTTTGTGAGAGATAGTCTAAATTGCACGATATGAAGTCATATGATGATTATAATGTTGCACTGTGAGAAATGAAGCTGCAATAGTAAGATATGAAGTCACATTGTGAGTAATAAAGCTGCAATTGTGAGATATAGTCACATTTTTGAGATATGATGTCATAATTATGAGCTATTACGCTACAACTGTGAGATAAGAAGTAATATTGAGAATTATAATCCTGTAATTGAGATATAATTGCAACTGTGGGATATGAAGTCACATTGTGAGTTATAACTGTAATTATGAGATATAGTTGCAGTTGTGCAGTTATAATGTTGCAATTGTGAGATTTGAAGTTGAAAATGTAAGATATGAAGTGATATCGTGAGGTATTAAGTCGCAGTTGTGAGCTATAAAAATGCTTTTTGTGAGACATTAAGTCATACTATGAGTAATAAAGCTGCAATTGTAGGACATGAGTGATATAAATTTGCAGTTTTAAGAAAGTCATACGGTGAGTTATAATGTTGCATTGCGAGATATGAAGCTGCAATAGTAAGATATAAAGTCATGTTGTGAGTTATAAAGCCAGAATTGTGAGAAATAATGTTGCAAATGTAAGAAATGAAGTCATATTGTAAGGTATTAAGTCGCAGTTGTGATTTATTATGTTGCAATTATGATATAAAGTTACGATGGTGAAATATAAACTTGCATTTGTAAAATACAATGCCATAATTGTAAGAAATAATGGCACGGTTGTGAGCTACAGTATGGTGTCATATTGCAAGTAGTGTCACAATTATGCAACAATGTACCAACTGTCATGATATGTAGACAGCTGACTTCACATTTCATATTTATGAAGTCACAATTATGAGCTATAAAGCTGCAGTTGTGATATATGAAGTTGCAATTGTAAAATATTAAGTCATACATCAGTTATAAAGCTACAAACGTGAAACGCAAATGTCACAACTGGGAGATTTAAAGTCCCAATTAGATTTTTTTTTTTATTTATTTATTTTCTACTGAGGCGGAAACAGACTTCCATAGGATCTAATATAAGGAAACAAACCGCATTGTTCTCAGCAGAACAGCAGGCAGGAATCAGCACACACTGACACCCGCATACGAAAATACACACTGAAAAACATGCTGCGTACACACACACAAACCAGAACTTGAAGCGGCCCGCTCTGTAAACAAACTAAAACAGGCGGTGCTCCCGTTCAGCTAAACAGGAAGTGGAGAAAATGAGCTGTTTATACAGAGCTTGCCTGACTGAGGTCAGAGGTCAACCCCAGAGCGCTTCCTGTTCTGCTGTGTGATGGACAGGGCAGAGAGCAAGAGCAGGTGGACGACAGAATGAGGGGAAGAGATAAGGATAATACGACAAGAGAAAGATAAAAGTTAGAAAGGAAAATAGGAAAAGAGGACAGGAATCCAGGATGAGAATTCTATACAAAAAGAGCAAAAAGAGAGGGGAAATGAAGGATAGTTCACCCAAAAAATAAAATTCTGTCATTAATTACACACCCTCATGTCGTTCCAAACCTGTAAGACCTTCATTCATCTTCAGAACACAAATTCTGACCCTGCATAGACAGCTACGCAACTACTATGTCAAAGCCCAGAAAGGTAGTAAGGACATTGTTAAAATTGTGCATGAAAAATATGCGATTGAAATATACACTACCGTTCAAAATTCTGGGGTCAGTAAGACTTGTAATAGTCTTTAAAGAAGTCTCTTATGCTCATCAAGGCTGCATTTATTTGATTAAAAATATAGAAAAAAAACAGTAATATTGCAAAATGTTTTTACAATATAAAATAATGTTTTTTATTTTAACATACTTTAAAATAGAATTTATTCCTGTGATGAAAAGCTGAATTTTTATCAGCTGTTACTCCAGTCTTAAGTGTCACATGATCCTTCAGAAATCATTCTAATATGCGGATTTATTATTAGAATGATCAGTGTTGGATAATATCAACAGTTGTGCTGCCAAATATTTTTTGGAACCTGTGATTTTTTTTCAGGATTCTTTCATGAATAACAAGTTTAAAAAGTACAGTGTTTATTCAAAATATAAATATTTTATAACAATGTAAATTATTTATTATTAACTTTTAAGAAACTTTTAATTATTAACTTAATACATCCTTGGTGAATAAAAGTATTAATTTCTTAAAAAAAAAAAAAAAAAGAAAGAAACAATAAAAATGTACTGACCCCAAACTTTTGAACGGTAGTGTAAGTAAAGAAAGCAAGTTTTCAAAAAGAAAAAAAAAATTAATCATTAAAGGAGAAGTCCACTTTCAGAACAACAATTTACAAATAATTTACTCACCCCCTTGTCATCCAAGATGTTCATGTCTTTCTGTCTTCAGTCATGAAGAAATTATGGTTTTTGAGGAAAGCATTTCAGGATTTTTCTCCATATAATGGACTTCATTGGTGCCCCGATTTTGAACTTTCAAAATGTAGTTTAAATGCAGCTTCAAAGGGCTCTAAACGATCCCAGCTGAGGAAGAAGGGTCTTATCTAGTGAAACAATTGGTAATTTTTTCCAGAAAATTTAAATCTGTTTACTTTTTAAGCACAAAAGCTTGTGTAGCACAGGCTCTGGGATGCGAGTTCACAACGCTACGTACTATTGAATTACGTCGAAAGGTCACGCAGAACTACAGACCCAGTGTTTACAAAGTGATTGCACAAAGACTAAGGAAGTGCAAGTCAAACGCTGTTTACAAACAAAAAAGTACAACGATGTCAGATGATTCTGAAGTTGTAGGAGAAAATGAGTTGGAGTTTTTCGCCACACTCTACCTTTTTGAGCCGGAGTACACAGACGATAAACTTAGACGTGATTCGTAGTGTCATGGATGCGCATCCCAGAGCCTGTGCTACACGAGCTTTTGTGCTTAAAAAGTATAAAGGAAGTAACCTTCTTCCTCAGCTGGGATTGTTTAGAGCCCTTTGAAGCTGCATTTAAACTACTTGGAAGTTCAAAATCGGGGCACCAATGAAGTCTATTATATGGAGAAATGTTTTCCTCAAAAAACATAATTTCTTTACGACTGAAGACAGAAAGACATGAACATTCTGGATGACAAGGGGGTGAGTAAATTATTTGTAAATTGTTGTTCTGGAAGTGGAGTTCTCCTTTAAAATACGTCAAAATGAGGGAGAGAAATGTGACAAAAAGCAGACGCACATTAACTGGTCGTTTTCAGTAGCGGCTCTGTCTTTCAAACAGCAGACCTCAGAGAAACAGCTAATCTACGTAAACCAGACCACAGTCTAAAGCTCCTTAATAGAATTTTCAAGCTTAAAAACAAAATCAGCAGTGACATGAAAGACATACACCATCAGTCATCAGAGCACTGATCCTACTCAGCGTGCTTTATTAATTATTATAGTAATTACTACATCGGGGACGAAAGCATCTTCATGCATCCCTTTATACATTACGAGAGGCCATGTGAGCCATGTCAAGTGTCATCACGAGTAAAACCTAGAATCCAGATGAGCTTGAAAGGCACGCTTGAATACATCATATCATAACACTACTAAAATGTACCTATAACATGAGATTACACCCTGTTGTTGTGGTATGGCAGCACAATGTGACACAGTCTGGCAAGTACGAGTGTTTTCTCAGCGACAGCAGTTCCTCCCCGCTCTGTGCCACTCGCTGGAGCGGTTTGGCCCAATTTGTCTCCTCAAACCGCAAGGCCTCTGAGACGAAACAACAGACCATGTCAGTTTGTCCCTCGGACAACTAAACGGCCTTCACTTCTGCCACTCACAGTTAGGAAAACAACTTATTCTGGGACATTCTGAACATCAGAGCACACGACGATTTCCGACTTAAATGAGAAAAAAACACCAACAACCCCTTGAGAAAAAGAAGTGCACTTTACCATACTCAAAGCGAGTTCTTACAGAAATAACATACTTTCAAAGTATATACTTAAGTTTGAACTGAATGTAAAGTTTTTAGCCACTTAAAGGGATAGTTCACCCAAAAATGAAAATTACCCAATGATTTACTCACCCTCAGGACATCCTAGATGTATATGACTATTTTCTTTCAGACGACTACAATCAGAGTTGTAGTAAAAAAAGAAGTCCTGGCTCTTCCAAGCTTTATAATGGCAGTGAATGGGTGTTAAATTTTGAAGTCCAATAAAGTACATCCATCCATCATAAAAAAGTACTCCACATGGCTCTGGGGGGTTAATAAAGGCATTTATGTAAGAAAAATGTCCATATTTAAAATATTATAGACCGTAATCTTGTAGTATAAGCTCCGGTGAGAATATGCTCCTGAGAACCAAGTTTTTTTTCGGCAAAGGAAAACCAGGCTCCTCTTGGCTTATATTGAAATCCTCCAAGATTTTTCTTTACAAATCTTCGTTTTGTACTTCTAAATCATGGCCAGTGTTTTGTTTTGCTGTCCATTGTGCTTCTGGATACGTCACTTCTCACTGGATTCGTCATTTGCTGAAAAGGCGCTCTCTCGTGAACACAAGTACAACAGTTAACGCAAACTATGGTATGTATAGTTTTAAATATGGATAGCTTTCTTACACAAATGCATTAATTCACTTCAGAAAGCCTTTATTAACCTCCGGAGACATGTGGAGTACTTTTCATGACGGATGGATGCACTTTATTGAACTTTAAAAAATCAACACCCATTCACTGCCATTATAAATCTTGGAAGAGCCAGGATTTTTTTTTATTTTTTATAACTCCGATTGTATTCATCAGAAAGAAGAAAGTCATACACACCTAGGATGGCTTGAGGGTGAGTAAATTTAATAATTTGGGTAATTTTAATTTTTGGGTAAACTATGCTTTTAAAATGTACTTTGCAGGAAGAGTTTTAATCGGACATTATTGCAAAGATTATATGCACATAAGTTAAGAAGCAGTCAAGAAAGTTCTTTTATACTGATAAGATTTGAGCTACACTACAAGTGCACACTTAACACACTTAAGTGCCCTTCTTTTTCACAAGGGACCCCAATAGTTCTCTATTTCTTCCTTAGGACAAGTCACTAAGACACAAACTAAATTAACCAAGATTCCTCCCCCACCGGACAACGATTAAAGACATTAGCAGCAAACCCGACATTCGTCATGCATTTATTATCTTACGTGAGAGCTCTGCTGAGGTCTTTGCGATTTTCAGCACAGGAGTTTAGTTTAACCGTATTTCAGTGTCATTCTGAGACCGTCTCATAATATGACTTCACTTTCTCTCCTTCTGGAGCCAAACAGAAGAACCGCAGTCTGGATGGGAGTCACACAGTGGGATTTAAATTTAATAATACTGCACTGAGTTTAGCCAACAAGCTCCCATTAAAGACCTCCACTTTGCCCAGGACGCCTACAGCACATTACTAACTACCGCTATAGGCCTTAAAGGAGACGCCGTGTTTAATTTGACACAAATGTTCTACTATCTTAACGTCTGATAAAATTGTTCTTGACTTTTTGAGAATAGACATATTTACATGCATAAGGCTTTAATTTGAAACTGTGTACAAATGTTCTTTAATTTGATGTTTACTATTTGATGTTTACTCATATCTTTTACCCACCCTCAAGTTGTTCCTCAAACAATTGAAAAGAAATTAAGGTTTTGAGGAAAACAGTCATTTTTAGTGGGGATCTAAAAAAAATGCTTATCTTGCACTAGCTCTGCAATGCATGTCTACAACTTCACGCATTACGTAATCACGATTGAGAAGTCATGTGTTGTTAGTTCTTTGTCTGTATAAAACTCTCATTTTGTCCTCCAACTTAAAATCGTCCAAAATCATTGTTACCTTTTTTTGCAATTTGGACCATCATTGAAGTCCACTATATGGAGCAAAAATCTTGGAATGTTTTCCTCAAAAACCTTAATTTCTTTTCAGCTGAAGAAAGAAAGACATGAACATTTTGATGACATAAGGGTGAGTAAAATTTTAGGAGATGTTCATTATGGACTGAACTAATCCTTTAAGCTTTAAAAAGGAGATATTTTGAAAGCATGTGGGTAGACAAAAGGTTGCACAATGTGGAAGACAATAGGGAGTCCATCAACTTATTGGTTACACGCTTTCTTCAAAATATCTTCTTTTGTGCATAACAGACTCAGGAACAACATGAGGGTGAGTAAATGATGGCAGAATTTTCTTTTTTGGGTGAACCACCCCTTTAATAGTCAGTTCACACCAAGTGTTCAGTTTCAAAATTCTGGTAGGTAAACATTTTAATTTGAATGAACGGCTGTAAACGTATCCGGTCTTTTCCAGAGAACTGTTCTAATCTCTTTTCCACAGCACTGTGAAGAAAACTGGCCAACCAATAAGATTCATCCCTCTTAAGTCACATGCCCAGAGTGGCTAAGGTTATATAAAACTACAAATTTGTGGTGCTCACAAACAGATTATATTGCTAAGTGTCAGTGGATAGAAGAGGAAAAATCCAGAACTGGCTCTCCAGTCATTGCACTATTGCATTTGGTGTTATTTGATAAACTTCATAGTTCAATACAAAAAATCAGAACTGCTTTTTGATCTTTTTTTGATCTTAATTCCAGAAATGGTGTGTCAGAGAGTGAAAATGATTTTTTACACATAACAGATACAATTACATGCAATGTAATGCAAAACTTTGCATTCATATGAACAGACTTTTAGTCTGTTAATATTTCGCCATTTTTGTGATATTGTTTTTCCATTGATTATTTTTCTCTTGCCATACGAAAACGATGATGACAGCTAATACTGATCTTCAAAACCATGCTGTGTACATTAGAATGAACGTGCAAATTATAAAAGATTATGCTGCATCGAAGGAAATGGAGAGGCCGGCTGAGGAGGTGAGGAGTGATGAAGCGGTGCAGACAGATGAGCGCATATAGAGAGAAAGAGTTGAGGGGGATGATAGAGAACCTGCGTCTCTCTTGTCTGACTGAGGGTTTCTAAGCTCAAGTGGGGCCACTAGTCTCTGCACTACACAATGTGTGTGTGTGTGTGTGTGTGTGTGTGTGTCCTATCACAGGCCCCACACTGAAGAGGAGGTTATCAGAAAAAGAAAGTACTCTGTCTCGCAAATGTGGCATGTTGAAATACCCTTAACCTCAAAGAACCTTCTGTCTCCCTCACGTCCTCCTGCTGTAATGCGCTCAGATCAAAACAGGCTTTTTCGGCAACTGCCAAAGACTGTGGACATCATATAGCAACTCTGAAATCAACAGAGACTTGTAGAACTATTATACAGAAAAACCTCTCTGTCTTTGATTATAAAATTAATAAGAGTGGCTAAACCCCTCTTAATTGTGGTAAAATCACTGTAAAGAAAGGCTTCTTGTGTTTTTTATTAAAAAACAGCAATATGATAAATCACAGCAACAGGAAATAAATAGCTACATTTATTGTTAATAACCACAGTAAATTATTCTGATATGTGGTCAAAGGCTCTTTTATTATAACTGCAAAAGTGACTCATTCAGTCTGATTTTAGCCAGTTGTAATCAGTTTTATAATCTTTGCGGTCTCCTCCTGAGGAAGTCTTAAAGGTACAGAGGCAAAAACAGCCCATTTAATTCTAAGAGTGAGGAGAGAGGAGGGAAAACGGTCATGAAAAAAAACATTACAGTCACAAAAAAAGATTCTGTTTTTGCTCATTTTTCTATTTTTTTTTTCCCACTCCAAACACTATTACTATCAATTCATACTAGCACTGTATAGGTGTCATAACTCAATCTCAGTCAGTTGATGTTGAATCAAAAAATACTCAGTTTGTTAGTATTATTGTAGTGATATTTATAGACTGTTAAGGTGTGTGCAAACCAAAAACAAAGCAAATATTCACATCGCATTATCGCTTTAGACTACTTTTGTTTTTCGCAACATGATCTCATGACAAAAACGTACCTGTGGGAGCTTTTTCGCAAGATGTGAAATATGTACCACTATGTACGTTTCGTGACATATTTAATGTGAAGTGTCCACTGAGTGGCGCTAAAAGAGAGTTCGTTTTTTTTTTTTCTTCAGAACAGATGAACGTACATATGGTACGTTCTTGAAATGTCCATTGAGTGGCCGATAGTATGAACAAAAGCGCATGTGACTTAAAAATGCAATTGCAAGCATGCCGTTTTAGCATGTCTTTCAATCATCTTTCAGCTCTTTCATCGTGAGTCATGTTTTTCACAGGATTCGTACCCAAGGATTCCACATCCTAAGTCCAATTCGTACAGATTTAAACATATGGAGCTATAATCATAACTGTGTACGAAAACAATTAAAAGTGCTTGCAGTTTTACCGTCTCTAGTGTTCATTTTACATGAGCAAGCTTGTTACATCAGGAAAGCAAATCATATGGAGCTGTAATCAAAACTGTGTAAGAAAACTATTACAAGTGCTCACTATTTTACCACCTCTAGAGTTCATTTCTGTTGGAAACTGCAGTGTTATGTACTTATTGATACATATTTTGCGTCTTGCGGAAAAGTTCCCACCGGTACGTTTTCGTCATGACATCAGGTAGGTTCTTCGTGTCACTCACACGAATAAAAACAACACGTAATGTTCTTGTCTGTTTCAAACCATACATATCAATAAGCGTGATTGAGCCAAACTCAATCCTAAGTAGATTCCTAAGACTCCTAAGTAGATATTTTACCTCTGTTTTTTGTTATAAATGATGTACGAACAAGAGTGCACCTAAAAATCTACATTGTAACAGGAGTTCTGACCTTTGTCACAAAAAGTCTTTTCCCATTGCCTTTTTCCCTATCACGCTTTACAAATCATCATATATTATATATTAATTAATAGCTTAAAAACCTTAAAATTCACCCTGTAAAAAAAACATTTTTTAAATTGGACATTGCATTACCATGGAAATGGTACTTTAAAATCATATTACAAAACGTATTTGATCATGAATTACAACAATTTAAGTTTGGATAGTGCACGTTCACGTCTATGTTCAAAAATAAGGGTGACAATTAAAGGGTTAATATTTTGATAGCTTTGATTTTTATTTCAGTTTTCATTTTAATTTTAGCTTGATATTTAGTATAGTTCTGTCTTAAATATTACTATTTAAGTTTAATTTATTTGCATTTATTTATATTTAGTAATTCCAGTGGTTTCAATTAAACTTATTTCATTTAGTTGCCAAGGCAACATTTCTAATTGTCATTTAAAGTTTTTCATCTATTAACTCCAATTTTAATTTCAGGTTATTTAGGTTAACAAAAATTATATTTTAGTTTTAATTAACAATAGTAAGCCTGCTTTGTGAACAAAATGGCCACGCTGTTTTACGAACCTGGTTTAACTGATTAACTGAAAAGAGATGACTCAAAAGAATGATCTGTTCATAAATTGGATACTGCTAGACAAAAAAAATATTTTTGCAATTCCATTTGTTAACACTAGTAGAGCAAAAATGACACAGTTAAAGATGAGTAATTTTAGGTGCAAATGCCAGTTCACACCAAGAATGATAAAGACCCATTTTTAAAAATCATTTTAAATTAAAAAATAAAAAAAATAGTAGTAGCAACAGTAGCAGAACAGCGAAATTATACAATTGAAATCTGACAGTCAATCAGAATCCATCCTGCTTTAAAGACCTTGAGCATTTAAAGCAGAAGCAACAGAACTGAAGCACATGCTTATAATATGGCATGGATGCTAATACAGTTATCGTTATAGATATGTTTATACATATCATTCTTGGTTTGAATGGGCCTTGACACCTGCGTTTTGATACTGAAAAGAAACATGAATGAGAAGTCTACAGTTATAAAAAAGCAACCTGAGAAATACAAAATGGCAGATTTATGAGAGACATGAACTTCTTTGAAATCAAAATGATTCAAATAATTTGTTGGAGAATTCAGACAGCTTCTTACAAAACAAGAGGTGAGAAAATAGAAAGAGGGGTACCAGCCAGAACAGGGAAAATCCATATATGACAGACAGACAGAGAGAGAGGGAGAGAGAGGTCCCTTCAGCTTTGCCACTAATGAAGCCTAAGAGCCCAATTACACAGCCTTAACAGCAGGAGCAGCCGAGAGAGAGAGAGAGAGAGAGAGAGAGAGAGAGAGAGTGTGTGTGTGTGTGTGTGTGTGTGTAAATGCTTTTGTCAGTGTGTATGCATACATGCCTCTTTGTGAGTATAAATTTGTTTAGATGAATGTGTTTTCGGTGTGTTTGTGTCTGCTTATTCACGCACATGTCTTTTACTTGCCCTCATTCTTGCGTGTTTGTAAAGTCTGGTAGAGTGTGTGTCAGCGTGAAACTGTGTGTGTGTGAGTGAACAGAAACTGGGCCGCTCTGCTCTTTGTTAAAGGGCAGCTATTCTCTCTCGAGTTCTTCAAGTACCACGGCTGCTGCCTGACAGTTCACTGCCTCCGAAGCTCCAGCCGACCCCCATCCCGCTCCAGCGTCCAGCCCGGATCCCCTCAGCCGTGCTTGGGCTTGAGTGCTGCTGGAGGCTGGCTGTCTGGAGAAGCACTTTGCAGCAAAAAGCCACTCAAGAAAAGTAGGGATGTGTGCCTGAGAGACTTGTATCAGTCCTCAACATGGAAGGTCAAATATATGTGTCTATTGGTACACATGAGTGTGTAGCTGCTCAAGTCAGTGTAAACGGTGAACAATTTTAAGGTAATACTCACATTAGGAAAAAAGTATCCGACATCCACTAAAAGCACAACTTTGATACACAACCTACATCAGGCGGAGCTGCAATTTTTGTTACGCAACAAATTTAAATTGACAGTTCACCCAAAAATAAAATTTTGTCATAAAAAACGTGTCATTACATGTCATTCCAATCCTGTAAGACCTTCATTCATCTTCTGAACACAAATTAAGATATTTTTTATGAAATTCAAGCACTTTCTGACCCTGCATAGACAGCAATGCAACTAAAACATTAAAGGCCCAGAAAGGCAGTAAGGACATCAATAAAATAGTCCATGTGGCGTCAGTGGTTCAACTGTAATTATAAAAAGCTACAAGCATTTTCTGTGCGCAAAGAAAAAAATAAATGTATTCAACAATTTCTTCTCTTCCGTGTCAGTCTTCGATGCAAGTTCACGAGAGTGACATATTGATTGGCAGGCTTAAATATTTTATTTCAGTTTGTTAAATCATCGGTTTTCATCTTAGGTTAAATTTGAGTATGATAATAACCTTGTCCCTCACACACACATAACACAGACACACATACGGTTTTGTCCAAAGCCTCAAGCACAATGAGCACTTAGTGCTTAAATGCATCTTGAGATGTGAATGCATGTCTTTGTACAGCCAGCCTGCAGGAAGAGAGAGAGAAGGAGACAAAGACAGAGAAAGACACAGATTTTGCCAAGTCCACCCCATAAGTCCACCCCATCCATCTGTAAGTCTGTCAGCGGTTAAGTGGATGCATGTAATTGTACAGCAACTGTTTGCTGATTGAGTTATGCAGAATCATAATACGATCAGAAATCCTGCTCAGAAATGGACACATAAAGCATGTTATTGTCCTCATCACTACGCAGACAGCACATCAGATGCACACATATTTATATCATATAAAATGCATGTTTTTTTTTTTGTTTTATTTACTGTAGTACTGACCTGAATAAGATATTTCACATAAAAGACATTTACATGTAGTCCACAAGAGAAAATAATAGTTGAATTTATAAAAATTACCCTGTTCAAAAGTTTACATACACTTGATTCTTAGTACTGTGTTGTTAACTGAATGATTCACAGCTGTGTTTGTTTTTTGTTTAGTGATAGTTGTTCATGAGTCCCTTGTTTGTCCTGAACAGTTAAACTGCCTGCTGTAAGTCCTTCAGCATTTTTTTGTTTGTTTGAACCCTTTTCAACAATGACTGTATGATTTTGAGATCCATCTTTTCACACTGAGGACAACTGAGGGACTCATATGCAACTATTACAGAAGGTTCAAACACTTACTGATCCGCCAGAAGGAATCAATGCATTAAGGGGGTGAAAACTTTTGAACGGAATGGGGATGTGTAGATTTTTCTTTCATTTAGCACTGCCCTTCAGAAGCTACAGAAGATACATACATGTTCCTCAGAAGACAAAATAAGTTAAATTTACTCTGATCTTTAAATTCAAAAAGTTTTCACCCCCTGGATCTTAATGCATCGTGTTTCCTTTTGAAGCATCAGTGAGTGTTTGAACCTTCTGTAATAGTTGCATATGAGTCCCTCAGTTGTCCTTAGTGTAAAAAGACATCGCAAAATCATACAATTATTGTTGGAAAGGGTTCAAATACACAAAAATGATGAAAAACCAAAAAATTTTTGAGATCTGAAGGATTTTTTCTGAAGAACAGCGGACAATTTAACTGTTCAAAAACACATCTGTCGATCATTCAGGTAACAACACAGTATTAAGAAGCAAGAATCAAATGCAACTATTATTTTTTGTTTGTGGACTACATGTGCACGTCTTTTATGTAAAAGATCTTATTGAGGTCAGTACTAAATAAAAAATAACATGCATTTTGTATAATCCCTCCTATTTTGGTAAAATAATTAACATGTTGCACATTCTGCAAGGTGTATGTAAACTTTTGACTTCAACTGTATATATATCTTTATTAAAAACATTATTAATATATTTCTGTCTCTCATTTACCACTCCAATAAAGATCTCACTATCAAAGCAGGGAAAACTTTTAATGCTGCTGGGAACTACAGACAGAACGAAGACATTAAATATCTGTTTGTGTGAGTAAGTGTGTGTTAAAGAGTGACCCTTGATGGCCAAAAAACCCAGCGGTCCACAAGCTGCTGCTTATTTCGAAATTACAGACTGTGTCTGGGACACGTGTGTGTGTGTGTTAGAGAGAGAGCAAGTGGGTGCATGTATGTGTGTGTGTATTTGTGTGCATATGTTGGGCTTTTCCACAGCCTAAAATTAAAATCTGGGTTTTATAAACGCTCTCTAATTATGGAGAAGAAGATGATGCACTATTTTTGGGAACTGTGGCCATGAACGCCCTTCTCGTACACACAAACACACACGCTCACTATAACAGAAAATACATATGTGCATAAACACAGTCCACTGCAGCCACTGCAGAGTACAAAATATCACCATAAGTAACCATAAAAAGACGTGCATTTGTAAATAGAGCAACGTGCGTGGATTGGCTAGTAGAAATGCTGCTAGCTGCTTCAGTAGTATAGTGAATGTTAATCGCTGTCTTTGGAATGCGCAATTATTTCTAAACAATGTTAACCACACAGGGCCACCATCGCAGTCGTATCGCAGATGAAAAAGCGCTGTGCTCTTGGGAACTGGTCTGTGTGGAGTTTGTGTGTTAGTGTGCACTCATGGTTTGACCCAGATAACAAGGCGAAGTTGGTTTGGATGCTGGACGAGTGCATTGTAAACACAAAGGACCTGGACTTTTGCTTATGATTATGAACAGGCCACTGGTCAAGAGGAGGACAACAAACAATTGTTGTTCTGTGGTGTGTTCTTGTGCATTAGAGTGAATAAACAATGTAAGAGAAAAAATGTGTGCACTAAAGGAATATTCTGGGTTAAATATGACATAAACTCTATTGACAGCACCTATCAACAGCTAGAAATGCAACAGGACGTTCTGACAACACTGGTTTTCTGTCCACATGTTTCGTTCTAACCACTGTGAAGTCTTATGTGAAGTCTGAAAGAGATAATTCATCCAAAAATGAAAATTACCCCATGATTTACTCACCCTCAAGCCATCCTAGGTGTATATGACTTTATTCTTTCAGACAAATACAATCAGAGTTATATTAAAAAAAATGTCCTGGCTCTTCCAAGCTTTCAGCAGTGAATGGGTGTTGAGATTTTTAAGTCAAATAAAGTGCATCCATCAATCATAAAACGAGCTCCAAACCAGTGTTGGGGGTAACTTTTTTTCCCCATTTTTTGATTGAAAGCTCTCGTGTACCCATGTTGAGAGAAATCAGTTGTACTTTAGTTCTAGAATGAATGTAAACATGCATTAATTAATCTCACTCACAAATAAAAAAACAGATTCAGTATTCCTCAAAATGAATAGACACTGTAAAATGCATCACAGATCACATGATGCAAACATGCAATAATTAAATATATTAAGTAATACAAATATCCTTTATGTATTTATTCCCATTTTATTAACCAGTGTCTTTGCTGCTGAGTTTTGATGATCAAATTCAACCATAATAAAGCAAAAATTACTCAAGAAAAACTACTATTTGTTCTTTTTTTATTGCTGAAGTGTGTTGAAATTTCTTTTTCTGTGTTCTACTGTGCAGACGTGAATTTACTTTTTCTTCAGCCCGAGGCTTTTGGTGTTTAAGGGCTTTTACATTTGCCAAAACTAGAACTTTTTATAATAAAAACAAAAAAGGAAGCCCACCCCAGATTTAAAAAGTAACGCAAAAGTAATCTAATGCATTACTCTTTTATAAAAAGTTACTAAGTAATGTAATTAATTACTTTGTTAGGGAGTAACACAATATTGTAATGCATTACTTTTAAGTCACTTTCCCCAACACTGCTCCAAACAGGCCTTCTGAAGTGAATCAATGCATTTGTATAAGAAAAATATTCATATTTAAAAGTTTATAAACTGTAATCTCTAGCTTCCGCTAACTGTTGTACGTGTGTTCACGAGCGAGTGGTGTTATAATTTTTTAAATATGGATAATTTTCTTACACAAACACGTTGATTCACTTTAGAAAGCCTTTATAAACCCCCCAGAGCCGTGTGGAGCACTTTTTATGATCGATTGGATGCACTTTATTGGACTTCAGAATCTCAGTACCCATTCACTGCCATTATAAATCTTGGAAGAGCCAGGACATTTTTTAAATGTAACTCCAATCACATTCGTCTGAAAGAAGAAAGTCATATACACCTAGGATGGCTTGAGGATGAGTAAATGGGGTGATTTTCATTTTTGGGTGAACTATTCTTTTAAGTGAAGCTCCTCATAACTAGCACTAAGATGAACGAGAGGGGACAGCTGAAGACAGAGATATACACAGATGACTAAAGAAAGACATGAGATCAGAATGAGAGTCTGTGGACAGGCAAGGAGGAAGAGAGAGATAGAGAGAGCGAGAGTTCAACAATTCTTGGAGTCAGTTAAGACAAGTAGAGTGAAAGGAAAAACTATCCAAACAGAGATTCCCGCTGTGCGCCGGGAGGAGCATCTCCCTCTCTCTCGCTCTCGGCCGAACACGACACTGCTGGGGGATTTTTCGTCCGCAAATTCCCATCCGAAGCGGTCACACAAATAAACACAGTGCACATAACTGCTTAATGATTCCACAGAGAAAGTTTTTCCTCGGAAAAAGTGCCGACTTGTACCCAGACGTTGGGGATGGAGGTCGTAGGTCAAAGCGTGTGTGGCAGGGGCAGGTGTGATGGGTTAGGCTCACGGTATCCAGTGTCTGGGTCTTTGTTTGCTTTTTTGATTTATTGCGGACCGCCGCCCCTTCTCAGAACACGTGCAGTCTTTCCCTCCCTTCCCCTCCTCTACTCTCGTCGCCGTTTCCCACAAAAATAAACCCTCCTGGAATGCCGGCGTTTCGAGGACGCCCCTCCACACAATTCCCCGGATGTCTGTCAGGAAGGTTTCTCAAAACACACTCCCCTCTCGTCACACTCTGACCTCAAGGAGAACCGCGAGCATACATCCATACCGATGCTGAGTTATGATTGCACAACACAATAAAGTTCCCGTTTTCCAAAGTTCATCATGTCAGTACTGGAAAAACAGACACAGACGGACAGATGCACGCATACTCGCTGCAGCTGTCTGAGGGGGGCTTCGGATCAAGGTCACCAATGAAGTTGGAAACGTAGGCATCCCAAAACAGCTTTATAAACACTCGCACACACATATATACATACGCACAACAGCCGATTCAGCTCACACCCACATTCTTACAGCCATAGAGAACAAACAAGCACGCTAGCGCTTAAATCTGCACAAGAGAATGCTGATACAGCATTGAACAAACATTGATTTTACGACTGTTGAGTCAGTGGATCAACACTGAGTCAAGAAATCGCTATATGGCGCGTAACTGTCAAAACATTATCACAGTTTTACGGGTAAAGATGGAAAGCAACACAATGTGTGCTCTTTGGCCGTGTGGGAGAGATTAGCGTCAGCTAAATTTAAAGAAATGAGCACACTGAACTGCCAGCAAAACACCACTGTGTCAATAACACTTACACCCATTGTTACTGAAAAAAAGACAATTAGCATTTAAGGTCTTTTACATGCTAGTGTACTACTAGAAAAAGACAAACATTTTGGTAACACTTTACAATACGGGTGCACAAATATGCATTAATTAATGCATATTTAGGAACTAATAAACATTCTATATGATTCATAGATTAAAGGAGAAGTTCACTTCCAGAACAATAATTTACAGATAATGTACTCGCCCCCTTGTCATCCAAGATGTTCATATCTTTCTTTCTTCATACGTAAAGAAATTATGTTTTTTGAGGGAAACGTTTTAGGATTTTTCTCCATATAATGGACTGATGTGATGCCCCGAGTTTGAACTTCCAAAATGCAGTTTAAATGCGGCTTCAAACAATCCCAAATGCGGGATGTAGCGACAACAATGTCTTGTAAGCAATGCAGGTGTTTTGTAGTTGGATGTAAAAGTGAACTTAAAAGTCTTCATTTTCTCCCGACATCACAGCCACTAAGGACGCCGTGGATTAGTTTTGTTTTTGATGGTAACGTGCCACTGAATACACCTAAATCATGTATACTCCAGGCTGCTTCTGACAAGGGACAATTCAAGGTTTTGCTAAAAAGTTAAAACACAAGGATGGGTCAGTGCCCACTGTTCCACCTCCAGAAGTAAGTCAGTCTCACACTTTGTTTTTTCTGATTATTTGCAAATCGCCTTTCCTTGTCCACAGTAGAGAGGGGTGGGGTGAGCAGAGCTCATTAGCATTTAAAGAGACATGCACTGAAATCACTGGGTCGCTGTGAACAGAGCTGTTTTTGACAAGGTAAAAAGGGTGTTTTTTTTGTTTTGTTTTGTTTTATTTTACAATGTTGCAGACATTTCATGAAGACCCTAAAAAAATCATATCAACTTGTGGAAAATGAGCATTCAATGTCTCCTTTAAAATTTACAGACCTTTTCATCAAGGAAAACACACCAAAAATATTCATGACTCATCTTGATTGCAGGGGTGTGTACTTAATTTTGTCCAATCAAATGCACCCTAGAATGAGGATGCCACTCCGCCTAATACTACAATAAAAAAGTCGAATGTGGATTTATAAGCCTAATATATGCCTAAAATACATGAAATCAGCATGAAATTTAAAGCAAATAATGGCATATCAATCCATTTTAAACTAGAGCTGCAAAACGATTAGTCACGATTAATCAATTCAAAATAAGTTTATGTTTGCATATGTATATATAAATGTATATATAAATACACACATATATGTATATATTTTATTAAATATTTGTATGTATTGTATGTATTTGTATGTAAACACGTACAAACGCTAACATTAATATATACATAATAAATATACACAGTACACACATATAGTATGCAAACAAACTTTTATTTTGAATCAATTAATCGCGCCTAATCGTTTTACAGCTCTATTTTAAACATAAGAAATGAGTTAAAGATTTCTGTAAGTTTTTTTCTCAGAATTTTTATTAATCTAAAATAAATAAATAAATAAAATTGTTTTTCCAATGGTAAGAACTTCTTCAACAGCCATCAGAAGTTCATGTTTGGAGCATGTTTCTCCACTTTTTAGTGTCCACCAGCAATTTGGGTAATCTGCATACAATATCAAATGGATGTCAACATCTGAACTTTCATATTTACTGACATATATTACCTTACCAGTGAGGTACTTCACCTTTTATTATAGATGTGAGAGGACATGCAGTTAGCTATTAGAAGAGATAATTTGGGAATCCTTTTATATGTTGTAAAAAGGACATTTCCAAATCACTTCACATAAGCAACTAAACACTGGATTTTAAAAGTTTCGTAGGAAACGTTGAGTGTTTCACATAAGCAACTAAATGCTGGATTTCAAAAGGTTTGTGCACATCTTCAAAAGATTCACAATTTTTTTTTAATCCAGCATTTAATTGTTCATGTGAAATGCTCATTGTTTCCTGATGGACTGTTGAAGACCATAATGCACAGACTCCCAGACATTCAGTAGTAGTCAACCAATCAGATTCTGACTTTGCAAAAGTGTTTTCAGTTTAGCATGTCATATGCATCAGATGTTTAGCGAGCAGAGTATGGGCAGTCCATAGGCGTTATGTCTCAGACTGAGGCTATTGGCTATTGTTTAAAGGGGTCATGAACTGCCTTTTTATTTTTTGTACTGTTCTCTGAGGTCCACTTATAACATTATCAAGATTTTTACATCAAAAGCATTGTAATTTAGAAGTAATAGGCTATTTTCTGTCCTGTTTGTGCCTTGTTTGAAAAACAAATTCACAGAAATATTAAGTGAACAAAGAACCAATTTATTACTGACACAGTCTGAAACACAAGTAAGGCAATGTTTTTCCACAGTTTGCACTACACAGTAGTGTTGGGTTCGAGTCCACCTAAGTCGAGTCCGAGTCTTTAACCAATCGAGTCCGAGACGAGTCCGAGTCCAAAATGGGCCGAGTCGGACTCAAGTCCGAGTCCCAAAGGGCCGAGTCTGAGTCGAGTCCGAGTCCAATGAAACACTACTGATTGTCAGTATCTTAACATTGTTTTAACCCAGGGGTGCCAAAACTTGGTCCTGGAGGGCCGGTGTCCTACAGAGTTTAGCTCTAGCCCCAATTAGACACCCCTGAACCAGCTAATCAAGCTCTTATTGTCAATTGAAATGTAAGAAAAGCAAATCTCTAGTGGATCATGCCATTTTGATTTTTGATTTCACAACATCTCATAAGTGTCCATGCTCTGCTTAGCAAACTTAAAGTCATGTAACAGAAGTTTTGGCTGACTTATGTATTGTGACATATTTCAGAGTGAAACAGGTTTTAGAATATGATAAATTATAGGGTGGTACTTGACTTTATTCACTGATATAGTAAATGTATAAATTCAAGGGTCGGGGTAAAGGAGTAGGTATTTTGGTGAATGGGACCTTAAGAGCAGAAAATGCACCTCTTTTATTTCTGATTGTGGCTGTGTGTGTTTTGGGTTTTATGACTTTTTTTCTTGGATGAAAATGAGGCTGTGAGGGATAAACCTGGTCTTTACAATGGTACACACTGTGTATAAAGCCCTGTGTATATTGCTGCAAAGATGTTAGAAAAATTATTTTTCTTTGAAGCTAGAAACTGCCACCATGCTTTAAAAATAATAATCATTGTAATACAGCAAAAACTAATCAACTAATGTAAGTAAAACATTCTCAAGCTTACTGAAGGCAAGTAAACACTCCAAATAGGCCTATTACTTACAAACAAAAGGATAAATAAATATATTAATCACAAATGAAATAATATTTTTTAAAAATAGAATCTTTTTTAGAGATTTTTTTAGGTAGGTCTATCTAAAGGCTATTACAGAAATAGACTACAGACATTTCTTGAAGTAATAAATGTTACAATAAAACACTGCAAAATCTTCACTGTATATTAAACATGATTCTTATTAAAGTTAATAAGTGATTCAGTGATTTTCTCTTTTTCTTTTGTTGTTTGATTAATATTTATGACGTGGTCAGCTGCTGCAGGTTTACACTGCTGTCGCTTTAAGATCTGAATCACAGATCAAATATTTTGACGCATCAGTATTTCTCCCAACTGTTCAGGTTTACTTAAGACAAAACCGACTTCGTTTACATCCAAGCACTATGTGGAATAACATGCATCCCTGAAAGGTTCACAACAAAAACAGAAATATTAATAAATTGATTAGATTAGAGTCCATTTTGATTTCATGTTGCAGAATCTCAAGAACCAAATGTTTTTTTAAATTGTTTTTGATGTTACAAAGAGGGTTTGTTACTAAACCTGAAAAACTACACATGATCATATAAGTTTTATGCGAAAGTTTTGGTACCCCTTGCAGAATCTAAAATGTGAAAAAATTTTTCAACGAAATAAGAGAAATCTTACTAAATGCATGTTATTTTTTATTTAGTACTGTCCTGAGTAAGATATTTTACATTAAAGATGTCTAAATGCAGTCCACAAGACAAACAAATAGCTGAAATTATTAAAATAACCCCCGCAAAAGTTTGGGAACCCTTGGTTCTTAATACTGTATGTGGTTACCTGGATGATCTACAACTGTTTTGTTTGTTTGTTTTTTTTTTGTTTTGTTTTTTTTTGTGATGGTTGTTCATGAGTCCCTTGTTTGTTCTGAACAGTTAAACTGAGCACTGTTCTTCAGAAAAGGTCCTGCAGATTCTTCAGTTTTCTAGCATCTTTAGCATATTTGAACCCTTTCCAGCAGTGACTATATGATTTCGAGATCCATCTTTTCACATTGAGGACAATTGAGTGACTCAAACACAACTAGTAAAAAAGGCTCAAACATTCACTGGTGCTCCTGAAGGAAACACGATGCATTAAAAGCCGGGATGAAGATGTCCAAATATTTCTTATTTTGCTGAAATATATTTTTTTTTTTTCCATTTAGTACTGCCCTTTGGAAGCAACAGAAGATACCTGCATGTTTCCCAGAAGACAAATTAAGTACAATTTACCTTGATGTTCAAATTCTAAAAGTTTTCACCCCCTCAGCTCTTAATGCATTGTGTTTCCTTCTGGAGCATCAGTGAATGTTTGAACCCTTTTTTAATAGTGTTTGAGTCCCTCAGTTGTCCAGTTGTTGTGAAAAGATGGATCTCAAAATCATACAGTCACTGCTGGAAAGGGTTCAAATATGCAAAAGATACTGAAGAAAACTGAAGAATCTGTAGGACCTGAAGGATTTTTCTGAAGAGCAGTGCTCAGTTTAACTGTTCAGAACAAACAAGGGACTCATGAACAACTATCACTAAAAAAAAAACAAACAAAAAGATCATCCTGGTAATCACACACCGTATTAAGAACCATGGGTTCCCAAACTTTTGAAGGGGGTTATTTTAATAATTTCAGCTATTTGTTTGTCTTGTGGACTATATGTAAACATCTTTTCTGTAAAATATCTTACTCTACAGTACTAAATAAAAAAATAACATGCATTTTGTAAGATCTCCCTTATTTTGTTAAAATTATTCACATTTTCACAGATTCTGCAAGAATAAAACTGTATCATTTTAATATTGATGATTTGCTGCTTGTGAAAATGTTTATAACAGTTGTGCTGCTTCATATTTTTTGCGGAAACTATGATACACTACCATTTTTTCTACAATAATAAAAAATACTTTAAGCAAGAATGCATTAAATTAATCAATCATGACAGTGGAAACATTCATAATGTTACAAAAGATTCCCATTTTAAATGAACGCTGTTCTTTTGATCCTTCTATTCAAAGAATCTCGATATTTTGTTTCCACAAAATATGAACTAACAGTTATCAGTTATGAAATCACTGATAATAAGAACCATTATTAATTAGATACTAAGCACCAGTAATAACTGAAAAGCTTATTAGAATGATTTCTGAAGGATAATGTGACACTGAAGACTGGAGTAATGATGCTTAAAAATTCAGCTTTGACGTCACAAGAATCAATGACATTTTAAAACACATTAAAATAGAAAACAGTTCTTTTAAAGTATAATAATATTTCACATTACTGTTTTTACTGTATTTTTGATCAAATTAATGCAACTTTGGTTGCACATCTTTCAAGAACTTAAAAAAAAAAAAAAAACTTATTCCAACCTTTTGGTAGCGTACACACAGTCATACACACTGATAAACACTCATGTATGCACTCTCATGAAGCAATACCCAGACTGTCTTGACTCTCATTACACTCTCTCACTCTTTCCCATCTCATTCCTTCTCAACAGATAAACAAACATTCAACTAAAATTACTCTCGTTCACCCCCTCGACTCCATCTCATTCGCTCGTCTTCTGTCCTTTCCTTGATCTCTACCTCTATTTCACACTTTCCACTTCTTTAGCTCCTCTCTCTCCCTTCGTTCTCTCTCCCGGCCTCCCTCCCCCTCTATCAACTCAGTCACTGTGCAGCCGCACATAATTAGCTCTAAACAGCGCACTGCTCTCCCCCACATCTGGAAAGAGTTTAGGCATGGCAGTTTCCTACCAGGACAGCTAAATATTTAGGTTCAGACTCACTGTGTATGGATGAACTCATGATAGAGGGGTGGAGAAAGAGAGCGAGAGGAAAAGAGAGGGCGCGTTTGCGCAGAGAGTGGGAGAAAGTGGAAAAATGGCCGTTTATGGTAAATATATTGGGCTTTATACCACAAAGTAGCACCAAATGACTTGTATATGCCAACCGTGTACGCTAATGCAGAAAGGATTTATGAGTAATTTGGGATGTAATGGAAACCTGGAGAAGGCTGACGTGTGGAACGGCATCAAACAACACAAACGCACACACGCACAAAGAGCGATCAGTTACCCGCAGAGGTCAAAGCAGTTAAACTCTAATACGGAGGTGTAGCCACAAATCCTCTGCCGAGCTGCTTGACAAACAACTAGAAGCAGCCAATGAAACGCTCTCGCTGAACAAACCGCATCTTTCCTGCTCCTAGCAGAGCACTTCGGGTGATTTACACTTTTAAATATGTCTGAAAGAAGGGCAGAGGCGAAGCTTGGGGAGTACAGAAACTGAAGAATCGCTCGGAGCCGTGGCCTAGCGGTTTGCGCACGCGCTCCGACACATTGAGGTGTGGGGCTGCAAGTTTTAATCCAACTCATGTTGTGTCCCGATACCGCAAGCGCGTCTTCTTATCGATATTTGCTGTGCTCTCTCTAATGCGGACTGTCTATAACATAGCAAGAAGGCTGAAAAATAACAAAAGATATCAGAAGATATGTAGAAACAAAAAGAAATAACCTTCTATTCAGGAAGATTTGTCTTGTGATCATCAAGGCTGCATTTATTTGATCAAAAATACAGTGAAAACTGTTATATTGTAAAATATTATTATGATTTAATATAATGGTTTTCTATTTTAACATATTTTAAAATGTAATTTATTCCTGTGATCAAACCTGAATTTTTCAGTGTCACATGATCCTTCAGAAATCATTCTAATATGCTGATTTATTATCAATGTTGGAAACAGTTGTGCTGCTTAATATTTTTTTTGGAAACTGATATGTTTTTCAGCATTCTTTGATGAATAAAAAGTAAAAAAGAGCAGCATTTGTTCAAAACAGAAATCTTTTAAAACACAAACTTTATACCACTTTATATCACTTATTATCCATTTAACATATAAAAGTGACACTAAAGACTGGAGTGACGGCTGATGAAAATTCCGCTTTGCCCACAGGAATAAATCACAGTTATTTTAAATAGTAATAACATTTCACAATGTTATGTTTGTATGCATTTTTGATTAAACAAATGAAAGATGATGTATATTGCTAAAGCAACTGGACTTAAGTGTGTTATTTGCATCGCCATTATTAACTGATTCATTCAGGCTACGTTCAGTGGATGAACAATAAGGAAGGAGAATAAGATTTTGGGTAATTACTGAGGTCACTCCCCCACATTTTCCCTCTACACCAATCAGATTATGGGATGCCATCTGCTTATCTAACCTAATCAGCTGAGGAATGCCAGATGTTGTGTTGCAGGCCTGCAGCTGGTCCAACAGATAACCTTTACCAAAATGACTGACCCCAGAAATCACATTCTGACCTCTTGAGGCCGGTCTGTTTAGCTAAAGTTGGTCAGATCACAGAACACACGATCAGTTATTTACGGTTAGAGCTAAAATGACTTTTTCTGAGTGTTACATTACTCTGAAGCAAAAATGTATATGATATACAGTACTGCGATATCAATGAAACACTATCCATAGTTCCCCTTCTCTCCCTGGCACAGTACTGACAGAGACTTTACAAGGTCAAAGAAACAGACAACTCAGAAAAATTAATAGGATAAATTGTAATGCTTAAAATGCTGGTGTCATAAACAATTTAGGCAAACCATTTAACCATCTTCACACAAAAGTTGGCATTTTTCAGATGACATACAGTACATCATAAAATGACTCTGTAGTATTTTTATTAAAAGTGCTGTAATGATATGTTTTATTGGGATAACCCAGTTTCCCTAGACGAAAATCAATAGGATTTTTCTTTTGGATTATTGCAGAAAACAAGCTCTGTGACCAACACAGGTTTATGACTCTTAAGTGTTTTGTTCATCAAGACAATCTTCACAAATTAACAAAACTTTGATACATTTTTAAGCCTAAACACAATCACCAGAAGAAAAAAAAATTAACCTACACCTTGGTCATCTGACTTCAGCAAGGGCTAGTTTACCCAAAAATGATAATTCTGTCATTAATTACTCATCCTCATGTGGTTCCAAACCCGTAAGGCAAACTTCAGAACACAAATTAAGATATTTCTGATGAAATCCAAGAGCTTTCTGACCCTGCATAGACAGCAATGCAACTACCACGTTCAAGACTCAGAAAGTAAGTAAGAGCATTGTTAAAACAGTCCAAAATAACAGTGCAAAGAAAAAAAACAATGTGTTACTGTCTATACAGAGTGAAAAAGCTCTTGGATTTCATCGAAATTATTTTAATTTGTATTCCAAAGATGAATGAAGGTCTTACGGGTTTGGAATGACATAAGTGAGCAATTAATGACAGAATTATTTTTTTGGGTGAACCCTTTAAGCTTCAATCTGAAAACTCTTATGGTTCTTAGAATAGTTTGTATGATTATAAACACAATGATACTATAAAAGTGGACTAGTAAATAAATGGGTTTACTATTTCAGGTTTAATGTCCCAGACAACCACTATAGTCTATTCAACCACTTGTTAGCAACTGCCTTTTTTAAAGACAATTAGAAAAACTGTTAAAATTTGCTCATTTGTTTCTGGATTTTAACCTACAAAAATACATCATGGCTACATTTTCCATTTCATGGTTCAAGCGAACCAATTACAATTTTTTCCTCCCATGTGGCGCAGGTCATATGGAAATAAATCTGATATAAATTGGACACGAGCACTCCCGTCAATGAGAGTCGTATGTCATTGGAAAAGCAACGATGGTGAATGACGTCAGGTATATGCTTTTTTCCGGATCAGTACATCTACCTCTGGTTGTTTCACCAAGAGCAAAGTGCAATTGCAGATAATGAATAAGGGTCATTTAATGAACTGCATTTTTTTGTTACTTTATCATGTTCTCTGAGGTCCATTTATAATCTTAGTGTGATTTTACATGAAAAAAACAGTAAGTAACAGGCTATTTTTAATCCTGGTTTTGAGCCTCTCTGCAAAACGGTCTGTTTTTATAGGCGATTGCGCATTCAAGAGTCACAAGTAAAGTTGCAGACTCATCACTGCATCATGATTTACTTTCAGTCTCTCTGAAACAGCCTGCATCATACTGTCTTGTGTAAAGCAAACAAACAAACAGTGTTTCACTGACGCGATCAGGAGCTCTTTCCTTATTTTACCGCGCAGTGAGACTACAGACAACAGAACCCACTGCATTAAGCAATTCGTTCTACACAGATTGACAAAACAAATCCCTGACAGTAAACTGATGTTCCGTTCTATTTCTGACATACTTCAAGCATCTGCTTTTGACCTGAAAGAAAAATGAATTTGTGACGATGCAACAGCTCTTGTGTTTGATCTCAATAAAAGATCACAAGGAAGACGATCAAAAGACTATTTTTCACAACTTACACTACACAGTGTCTTGCAATCTTGTAATGACCTGTGTTTGTGTCTCTCTAGTATCTCCTACTACAAGTGTGTATCAGTGGGCAGGGCCAGTGATGTGGAAGTAGGTGACATATTTCAAAACGAGTCATTTTCTGAGCTTCTTTTCAGTAAAAGCTCTTTTTAAACTAACGAGAAAGTTTTGTTCTGAAACGTACATAATGTTTTTATTAGGGCTGCTCCCTAATCGTCAACAAGAAGAGGCTTGATCGACCACAATTAGTCATTTAGTCTCAGAAAAAAAAAATCCACAGGAAGTGGCAAAGTCACGCAGTCTGTGACGTATAGATCATTAACGGCTGGTCTATGTGGTAATATAGTACATCGGGCATCACATCCAAACGCTCACCTATCACTAGAAAAATGCATTATTGAAGTGTCTGTGTGGAGTGTGGAAGCTGAATAGTTAGCGCACCTACTGCAGGACAGATGGAGGCGCCAGTGCGGTCACTTGCTTTTAAAATACTAATTTTTGGTCATACAGATAAAAGCAATACTCTTTCGAATCTGTAAAGACTCTACATTTATTTGTGTGCACTCACAATAACAACGAAGCCTTGTGCTTTTGTAAAATAATTAAAGCAAACAGGATGCGCTTTCTGCCGTCTCAATCTTTGTGAACTTGAACGTGAAACTTCGAAACTCCATGTATACTTGCCTTACAGACATATATCTATAGAAAGTGAAATGTCTATTTTTAAATTGACCAATTCAGATAATAAAAAACAAATATTCTCAGATTATGTAACCTGTATGAAACTTGCATACAGGTGCATCACTACTGTGGAGATGACGAGTCAGTGTCGCCAACTTCATCTTATGCCGAAAACAAAGAAAGCACTAGTTTATAAATAAATGTTAATGCAGCCTTCATGTCATTTTTTTCCCCCTGATACATTCATAATTATTATATCTGCATGTGCGCTTGAGTGCTTATTAGGCTACGTAGTCAATAACGGCTCATTACTATGATTTATATGGTTTATTCAAAAATGTGCAACTAATAGTCAACTAATGCTTAAAATAAACAACTACTTGTCAGCCAGGGCAGCCCAAGTTTTTTATAGTATATCAACCTGTTATATGTCAAAAGATCAAGGGAAATGTTTCCTCAATTCATGACATCTTCAATACATGATTTAAGATGGTCTTTCAAAAATCTGATATAGTCAGCAAATCAGAATTGGGCACCAAGGGCTTAAGTGTAAATGGGGCTTATTAGGCACTGAATAAAGCACCCATTAACAGATCAGCAAATGGAATTGCCTTGGGGTCCTAAACGGGCAAGTTGTTCATGACAGTGTAGAAACAGAAGAATCAGTTTGGAAATTTCAATCATTTTTTGTGTGATTTGCTAAACCTCTGACACCATTACTGTCAAGATTTTATCTCGGATTTGAAATATGAAATCTTAAGCAATTTTGGAGCTCTTCCCATTCAAGCAGAGAGGAGCTATTTTATAGGACTTATTTTATACCAACATTCCACATTTTGTCCTAGTGAGTAAGAGAGTAGCAGGAGAGAGATTTGTGGGAAAGAGACAGATGATGTATCCCAGTGTGCACCTGGGACCTTGAATGCTGTTTGGACAATCTCAAGGAATGTCCGCAAAAACAACAGCATTGACGCAACTTTGAACAATCTCTATCTAGAAAGACAATCCTGAGAAACAGTCAGATCAACCACCTTGAGAAACACCCAACTAAACTAGTGCTGAGCGCAGCATATTCATTAACCGTTGCTCATTTTCCCTTCGGGGGGCAAGAGACTATGAATACTTTACTTCTAACACACAAAGCCTCATAAAAGTGCCACACGGTGTGCTTTCCACATGTTCGGAAAACAAATAAATGATGTTAAGAGGTGCAAAGGCTCATGTGAGCTTGTCTCCAACCGCCTCCATCGTCTGCCACCCAGCCTACTTTTGCCCCCTTCCTATCTTTTTTTTCAGTCCATTTCCTCTGGTTTCGCAGAGGCAATGTGTTGAGCAGATGTGAGCGGTTATTAAGCAGAACCACTAGCCTCTTTAAATGGAGTCCTGGCTACCCTGGGCCTCCTCCTCCGAGGGGACCAATCCTCTGGCTGCATACTCCTCTCCTGGGCTTGTTCGCGGCGTTTCGAACGCTTTTAATGTTTATGTTTTTACGACAGCCATGTGCAGGGTGATTCTGCTCCCGCTGGGAAGGGGAGCACAAGGGCATCACGGGAAGACAAGAGCTCTGAAACGGCGAGTGTTTAATTTTTGCTTTTCCGCACCAATTTTCAGACGGATACTACTAAAGGCATTGTCCATGTCAAGAAACAGACGAAAAATAGTGCTCTCCTCACCAAAACAAATAGACGTAGCTCTAGACTGATCTCCCTTGTCTCACACCAGGATTAAGTGCATACTTTGTCCGACAAGTATTTTATACGGGCGCCCAAAACACCCACAGACCTGCTCTCAAGCACTATAATAGTCATCAAGACTAACAGGTAATAACACAATAGGTCATAACTAGATATGGCCACACTTTGGAGTGGGTTTAGCTTCCTTCCTGCACAGACAACACGAATATGGTCCATTATGAACAGACTGGGATATTGCAGCACTGGGAAAGGAAGGAGACTGACGGCCATTAAAGCGCACAGATACGGAGGGGGGGTGAAATGTGTTTCTTTTTATTCTTTTTTAGCGTGGCCAAGTCAGCTGAAAGCTTGAGGGCGTGCGTGTGGACAGGGTGGGAGGGATGCGAACGTGAAGCACATCTTTCGGATGAAAGGCATGTGTAAAATGACAGGGCTTTGACAATACGTCAGCGTTGAGTTCTGCAGCAAGCTCCTAGTCAGTGCTTCAGTCTGTTCATAATTCTCACCTCACCTCATCCCTCATAACTTGCTGAAGGAAAATACATGTAAAGGAGCAATGAGCTGGTAGTACAGTATGTAAACAATGTGTCTCAGTAGGGTGTAATTGTTCCATTTATTCAAAGCCCAAAAAAAAAAGATTATGACATTAAAAGTCATTTCTACTTTTAAAGTTCCAACGCGTTTTAATTCATCCTATAAACTTACTTTATCTCTTGATGTTGGTCAAAAGTTGTAACAGCGCGTAATGAGAGATGCTGCTCTTGGTAGGAGCAGTTACCATAAAATATTGTATTATGGCTGTGAGTTTGGCCAACTGTAAAACTGGTTATGAAATACACACCGTATGAATCAAATCAGTTCAATTAATCAGTTTTGCTTTAAACAAATATTGACATTAAAACAAATCAGTGCAATATGAATGCATCGCAGCAATTTTAGTACACAGAGATGTGCTCTTATTTGAGAAACAATTGGTTAATCATTCATATTTAGATTATTATTTTAATATTATTTAATTTTAATAAGGGTTATAACTTTCTCCATCCAATGACTACTAAACTCCTAAATAAAATGTTATTTTAAAATCTAGTCTCTCTCACTGTAAGAATATTAACTTTACTGTAAATGTTTCTTATACCAAAATATGTTATATATGTTTGTATTAATCAAAGAGTTGTAAAGAGAAATGTAAAAATGCTTGCAGTTGCTGGACTCCCCATATAGAGTTACATTTTGACAGCTGCTCAAAGCTGCTGTCCATTAAGATCTTGTAGACACCAAAAAGTGCTTTATCACTCTTGTAATGGCAGTTTACATCTTTAATGCTGGTTTTAATTTTTATGGTAGATAGTATACATACACTTCCTAATCAATGCCATATCAGTGATATATACTGTAAATCACTGTGCTATCAATCATTCACGCAATCTCGTTTGCTAAAGTCGTACATCCTCAAAGATTTGCTTGAAATCAATTACTTGAAACTAGCATTTTGGAGAATTTTGGTTTATAATCTTGTATATAGTCTCAAACAACACCACATATCCCACTACAAACTCAGGTATAATTTGCTGCACAAACCAATCATGAAGATTTGGGTCAGAAATGTAACACAAACATGAGCTTAATATAATTATATTGACTTGGTAATGTCATTGTAGTTGAGTAGGCAATTTGTTGTTTGCATGAAATACGCGGTGTTTGTGTTGCTAAAGAATGAAATGAATGAAATACTCACAGAGAAACGGTTCTGTTGGGAAGCAGGCTGACTTCGGGCGTTTCAGTCAGCTCCTTCCCAACGCAACTCACTTTTCTCCGCGCCCCGGGCGCAGTGTGAGCTTTGCCGCGGTCCTCTGCGCAGCTGCAGCCGCTGGAAAGGAGCTCCGGACAGCCCGCAGAGACTCTGTGAAACAGCAGCAGGAGAAACACACGAACCCAAAACGGGATGCGGACGCAGGGTCCCGACATTGTCCCCCACACTATCAACTGTGCGGTCCCAGGTCAGCCCATGACATCAGGGCACAATTTTTTCTGACTGATAATAAAGTATCAGTGATGAAAAACACAGCAATGAGAACTAGTTACGCCTATCCAAGTATGAATGGATAGATCACCACGTTAGACTGCAACACTCTTACTTGTGTTAAAACATGACAGCACTCCTGTCACAGATGCAGTAAAATACATCCATCATGTCATATTTCCAATATTTCCTGCACGTCCCAAATGAAAGCGAAGAATTCTGTAGCACTTTAAAAACTTCTGACGAGCGCAAACGAGCGACGCGCAGAAATGTCACTTTGTCGCCTTTCTAAAGAAAAGTGAAGTTGTTACTCGTGTGCTTTTTGAGCGCACCGCAATTACGATTCCTCAAAGCAGCTGTTGTCCATACTTTCTCCCGGAGTATTTCACAGAAAAATGCAATTTGATTAGTCAAAAAGTTCCGGTCGCGCATCAGCAAACATGACGCGCTGCGGCTCCGGTGCGCTCCGGGGTCCGTGTGGTGTCAGTCGCAATCTGACTTTGGATAACGGTCCCGATCTTAATTCCAGGACTCTGGCGCTTTTCCTCTGCCATCCTGTCACACTCACATTCAGCTCCAGCCTCAGTGCGCACATTCCTCTCCCGGAGCCGCGCGGTCCTAGCGCAGCTAATTCAATGCCACCGATATCGATCTATTTATGGTAACACGGAACATTTTACATTATTCAGATTATGCTTTAGAGTAATAAAATAACATACTGTGTATTTGCATTTACGGAATTGATTTACATTAATAAAGTATAATCTATTTTGATATTTTCGGCATTTATGCTCTCAAGGTAAAATTAAAATAACAGCACTGATATAATAATAATAACAATAATAATTAATAAATAAATATATATAATATATAGATCCAAAATAACATCTAAAATAAAACTTTGTTTATATGTGTGTACTGTGTATATTTATGTATATATAAACACACACAGTTTATATTTTGAAAATATTTACATGTATATGTTTATATTAATATATATATATATATATATATACACACACACACACACACACACACACACACATACTCGCATACATGCGATTAATTGTGATTAATCATTGCCCAGCACTTAAGGTATATTAAAATAGAAAACATATTTTAAATTCCAATAATATTTCACAATATTACTGTTTTTTCTGTATTTTCGATCAAATAAATTATCAAATTAAAAATTTAAGGGAAATAGAAATTAAAGGAAAGAAAAAGAAAGAGGACAAAAATCTATATCCACAGCAAATCCTCAAATACATTAAAATGTGAAAAGAATAATAAAAATAAAATGACTTCAGTGTGTAGAAGGAAAAAAAATAAAATTAAAGGAAAGAAAAAGTAAACAAACACAATCTATGTCCACAGAAAATCATCAGAAACAGTAAGAAATAAAAAATATATATATATAATTTTTTTGCTTAAGCATATTTAATGATTTAATGTAATGTATTGTAATACAATACAATACAATACAATATGATATAATATAATCACAATGTAATCTTTTTTCTTCTGTATCTCAGTATTTCCAGGAACATATGCATGTGCATTTTCATTTATTCATTTTGCAGATGTTTTTATCCAAAGTGAATTGCCAATCATATTTGTAATATACAGTGCCAGGTTTAACAGAAAACTAAAAATAAAGGTTTATAATTGCCATTGATGGCTCCTTGAAAAATTTTTGAAATCCACTGAAACTTTCCAATGTACAAAAGGTTCTCAAAACAAGGTTCTTTAGATTATTAAAATGAGTATTTATTGGATTACAAGCATTTATCAGCTATTTCAGGTAAAAGAGCAAACCAAGTTTTAAATGTGGATTTTTGTGCACTTTTAGTAGATAAATGGATAACTAATGTCTAACTAGAGCATCTTTGAAAAGGTTTTAATTATATGACCAATGCATGAGGAATGTCTAGTGTGAGAATCCCTCAGGAACGGCAGCATTTGGTAGGCCATTTTTCTTTAATAGCCACAAAACTTTCTGTCTCTTTTTACATTACTAACAGATATCTGTTTAGACACGGCCTTATTCATATCGTCGCTGCTGTCTACATATCAGGCACTATGACCCAGTTGGTCAATCCTCGCGGCTGTCAGTGCCTCCTTGGATCTTTGCGTGCGACTGGACCATAGGAGCCTGAACGAGGCTTTGGCTGCGATGTGTACAGAGCTCATGGGGTCTGAGAACCAAAGAGGAGAAATTTAATACATCCAGGAAACAGGTCATCAAGAATGATAGATATACAGTTGCCTCTAAGTTTGTTTCTCATGGTTCTGACAGAACAAATACAACAGAACTTGCTGACTTAAGTAAGCAGTTGTAGGACGCTTTCACAGTGTTCGCATACTGTAAGCATTTCTCCAGTGAAACCAGTATTTGACTTATACTTACAGCTGTGTCAACACTTCACAAATGCACGGCTGAGGAAATGAAAACCACACTTTTGCAGAGCCTTACGCATTACCTATTACTGTGTTATTACAGTATTGTAAACATGTAATAACATATTGAACCCATTTGGAATCGCTGTTAAAGTTATCAGCTATTTTCAAAACTACATCCTCCCTTACTAATTGGTGTTTACACTACTGCTGGACTATGAATTAATAAAAATAGGTTTAAATGCTCCAGTTGTTTAATAAACTGAGGACTCCAAAACAGCCAAGAAGTGAGCGGCAGGCAATTATATTTCAACGCTAAGACAAAATGTGTGGATGATGGCCATGTGTCAAGCAGTATACACAGACTGGTTGAGGTTAACCTTCAGACGAACCAATAGAAAACCACAGAGACAGAATCTGAAGGATTAGGGCTTATTTTGAAGTTCTTGCAATTCAGTTTGTCATCATTATAAAAACAACATGTCTCTTCAGCTGCTACTAAAATATTCTTATCAGCCATTTGCTATGGAGGGAAAAATGCTCCTGTCAGAATAAATGTTCAAAAGTTTCACAAAGAGCTCGGGAAAGAGGAACCAGATATGGACCGCTGAGATGTTTATGGGCCATGCTTTAAAATTCCCAACACACACCAGACTTGATTTCCTCAGGTCTTTGATACTCAAACTGTACTGCTAGTCAACTTCGCTTCCAGCAGAGCATAAATCCAGCGTTGTTTTATTTTAAAACGGCAACTTTTAATTTTAAAACCGACCCCTTTTGATATACAAGAAGCGGAGAAACGGGAAACCGTAGCTTTGCCTTAAAAAACAGGCTGAGGGCGCGTTTTGAAAATACTGCGGAGTAAACGGATAGAGGTTTTCAATTGAGGTTGACGTTCGCGTCCTGCGCCACAGGTTCAGACGTGTGAGCGCTGCCCGCTCGCACAAAGGGGCACTGTGTTCTAGCTAAAATCGTGCAAAGCCACGTTTGTTATTGCTGTACTCGATACCGCGCTGCGGAATGAGGGCCTGTGGGAAAGGCGATTCCGATTGCTTCCGGAAGCGGGCAAACGCGCACCGCGGCGCCTACGACCGAGGTCTGTTTATCCTGCACTTTAAATAACGTTTGGAGCACGTTGCCTCCCCACCTCCGAGACCCCCGAAGCCTCCTCATCTGGTACGCAGTTTCCATTTAAAATGTCACGTCCCAAACTGCACATTACATCAAATTGTACTTAATGGCATCCAGACAAACTTTTATGTCCTTCCAACATTCTCGCTCTCACTTTCGCTAACTCCCTCCTATTCCCCCATTGCTTTTCTTTTTCGAGCTCATATCGCCGAGCAAGCAGTATCTCCCTCTCCCCGAACAACATCTGGAGTCCATTCCAGGTGGAATAAAGACGAGGGAATACAAATGGAGAAGTGGGCCTCAGTCTGCAGCGAGAGTGAAAGTAATACAATAGACAAATACAAGGAGGAAATGACACTGATAGTTATTAGGCTTCAGAAAGAGAGACACTATACAGTGTATGCACACAAAAAGACAGTTATTTATTATTAATTATTCAGCAAATGTTTATTATCTATTTAGCATTTATTGTAAAGATGCTTATTTTATTGCATACCACACACACACACACACACGCACTATAATAACAAATAGGGGCCAAGATTTTTAATGCTTTATGTTTTTGAAAGAAGTCACAGAAATAATGTAAAAATAAAACTAAAATTTATGTTAATTATTCCACTTTCAATTTCTAACTTTATTTTCTTAACAAAACATTCAGATTTAATTATGCAAGATTGTTTTCTCCACAGGATTAAAAAAAAAAAAAAAACATTTTTCCTCATAATTTTGACCTTTCCCCTCACATTTCTAAGAAAAAAAGTCAGAACTGCAAGAAAAAAAAAGTCAGAAATGTGAGATATAACGTCAGAATTGCAAGATACAACTAGATAAAATGCTGGAATTCTGACAAGATATTTTAAAAGTAAGACATAAAATGTTTTTAACATTTAACGTTTTTTAAATGTTTTAGACTTTTTAATGTTTTATGTTTTTGAAAGATAAGTCACGGATATTTTGTGAAATATTACAAAAATATGAATTAATGTTTTGTTAATTTATAACTTCAGTTTCAGCTTTATTTATTTATTTATTAAATTCTGATTCCAAATTTTGTATGATACAAATATAATTTATTTACAATACAGTGACATGTCAAGTCAGAATCGCAAGATACAACGATGCATATGTATATATATATATATATATATATATATATATATACATATATATACACACTACCGTTTAAAAGTTTGGGCTCTGTAAGATTTCTATTTTCTATTAATTTAGAACTTCAATTTCAGCTTTGTTTTGTTTAAAAAAAAAAAAAAAAATGCTATAAATAAAAAATGCTATAAATATGAGAAATAATAAATAAAATGTGAGATATAAAGTCAGAATCGCAAGATAAAACAAGATACAAAGCCGCAATTCTGAGGGGAAAAAAAATTATATTATATAGTTATATAATTAATGATATAAATATTAATTGATTTTATATAAATATATTAATTAATTTTATAAATTATATAATTAAGAATTATAATATTTTTTACAACATATCATATATATTTATAAATACATACATATACTACTGTTTAAAAGTTTGGGTTCTGTAAGATTTGTGTTTTCTATTAATTAATAACTTCAATTTCAACTATAGTATATAATATAAGAATATTTTTTAAGAAATGTATATTATATTACCTACATTTTGTTATGAGAAATAATAAATAAAACATGAGATATAAAGATATTGAAAGATACAACAAGATATAAAGCCGCAATTCTGACAAGATTTTTTTTATATAATATTTTTACAACATATATATTTATGCATACACACACATATACTTCTTTTTGGAAGCTGGAGTTCTGTGTAACTTTTAGTGTTTTTTGTTTTTTGGAAAGAAGTTACAGATATATTGTGAAATATTACCACAATTTAAAACATTTTTCTATCTAAATTTCAACTATTAATATTTTTTTAAAAATTCAAACGTTTCAATTAAAAAAAAAAAAAAAAAAAAAAAAAAAAAATCTGTCCCCAAATTTTGAATGGAATAAATATAATTTATTTATTTAGAAAACAGTTATGATAATAAAAAAAAAATAATAATTCATGTTAATAAACATTATTTTTACTTGGAAAAAAAAAAATTAATTCTTTCTTTATGTAAGTTACGCACACACACAGGTATTGTTCAGGTATACGCTATGTTGACGCTATGAGGACAAAATGTCCCCCACAAAGAAGGTATTAACCAAAATCCCCGCCTGATGGGGACATTATTTGGTCTCAATGAGAAAACAAAGTCATAAATCATACAGAATGAAGTGTTTTGAAAATCAAAAAAAAAAAAAGTGGAATGGAATGTCCCCACGAAATGTGGAAACCCAACATGTGTGTGTGTGTGTGTGTGTAAATATAGGTCATGTGAGATCTAAAATTCCCATGAACATCACTGACATTAAATCACATGTAATAATGTAATATCAAAGATAGCTAGTGCAATTCATGGTGACTTTACTTACAGACACTATGTATATGAGACTGAAGGTAATGACCCCTGGTGACTGATGTTATTTCCCGTGGCGCTATCACTCCGATGAGGTCACTATCTGCCTCCGATCCACAGGGAGATTTAATACTGGTTGGAAAACACAACCAAATGTATGAAAGGCACAAAAACAAGAACGCAGCCAACAAATATATAAAGAACACTTTGTGAGTTCATTTCAAAGCAGTGTTGGCCTGCGATTAAAGGATATCTACTTGATCTGAAGTCAAATGACTCAGATATGGAAGTTCAGGCCTGTGTTTATGTATAGTGCCACCTTGTGGTGTCAGTCTATTATTGTTGGTGATGGTTCAGAGGTGAGCATTTCTATCACTGTTCCTAAACTGTGAGCACTATCAATATCCAGGAAAATTGTTTTTTCTTTCTTTCTTTTTCTTTCTTTCTTTCTTTCTTTCTTTCTTTCTTTCTTTCTTTCTTTTCTTCTAAATGTAATTTCTATTACAATTTTGACTTTTATGCAAGGTATAAAGTCAAAATTGCAAGATATAAAGTCACAGTTCTAAGAGGAAAAGTCATAATTGTGAGATATAAACAGAATTCTGAATAAAAAGTCAGAATTGCAAGAAATAAATTTAGAATTGTGAGACGTAAACTTAAAATTGCAACATTAAAACTTAAAAATTACTTTTAAAAAATTTTATTCGCTAGTGGGAAAAACAATGCGAGATGTTTTTTTCTCAGAATTGCAAGAAAAATGTCTGATAATAAATAAAATAAATAATAAACTCAAATAAAAAATAAACTCAAACAAAGAAAAATAAATAAAAACAAAGTCAGAATTGTGAGATAAAAAAGTTGCCAATTTATAATTTAATTAATTTAATTTAATTTAATTTAATTTAATTTAATTTAATTTAATTTAATTTAATTTAATTTAATTTAATTTAATTCAATTTTAATTTAACTTTATCCCATGGCAGAAATAATAAATAATAAAACCAAAAATATTAATGTAAAAAAAAAATCTACCAGTTCAGAGTTTATATGTTATAATTTTAACTTTATAACTTTAACTTTATATAAAGTCAGAATTGAAATAAATTTTTAAAAAAAATAAATTTAGAATTGTGAGATGTAAACTTGAAATTGCAAGATTAAAACTTAAAAAAAATACTTTTTAATTTTTTTTATATACGCTGGTAGGAAAAAACACATGCAAGATGTTTTATTCTCAGAATTGCAAGAAAAATGCCTGACTTGTAATATATAAACTCAGAATTGTGAGAATAAAAGTCAGAATTGTGAGATAAAATGTTAGTTTATTTATAATTTAATTTAATTTATCTCAATTTAATTTAATTTAATCTATCTATCAGCGGAAAAAAATAGCAAAAATTGTAAAACAAAATTCCCACCAAAAGTAATTTCTACCAAATGTTCCTTTCCTCAGAATTCTGAGTTTATAGAATCACAATTTTGGAACATTTTTAATTTCATGGTGGGGAAAAAAAACAATTGCTAGATGTAAATTCAACATTTTTTTTTCTCAGAATTGCAAGAAAAACATCTGACTTGTAGGACATAAACTCAGAATTTCAAGAACAAAAGTCGGAATCGTGAGATAAAGTCACAATTACCCTATTTTATTCATTATTTTTTTTACTCTCATTGTAGAAACAGGCCTCCATAAAAAAAATAAAATAAAAAAAAAAACAATTGAAGGCATGAGTTTTTAAAAAAATCTAAAACAATTACCTTCATATAACAAAAATGCACAAAGCTAAATTCTGTTTTAATTAAATCAGCCCCTGGGAAAAGTGCCTGAAGTTGCAGGAACACCCATAGATAATCAAATGACTTCAATGTGAATTTGAATTTTTGTGTTAGGATATTTCTACAATGACATAAAACACCATAAAGAGCAAGTATTTGCAACTGGGCCAATATTTGACACACCCCATGAAAAGCTGGGCCTCAACAATGAGGTTAGAGAGCAGGAGTTAAGTGCGGACCACTTGAATGTACATCAGCCATTCCGTCAGCGTGTCCCATTAGGAAATCAGTCTAACAAATGTCTGATTGCTCCCATTTCCCCGTTCACCAGAGCACAGTTCCTGTCTTTAGTGTTAACCGCTGATTCCGTTTAATGGGCTTTTGGGGAAAGATTGATTACAGTGATGTCTGGAAACAAGCATGAACTTACGCACATGAACAAAACACCAGAGATAACAACCCGTGACCTTAGCTGATTGCTGGGAGAAACCTGTGTCCAAAAATATCAAACAGCAAAGGCAAGTCATTCATCTCCGACAAACAATGTAAATTGCTCCAGCACTGTTTGTTTTTTTTTTTTTTTTCATGCTGGGTAGTTTTATGAGAGAGTAAGTCTTAAATGAACTGAACAGACTGATTTAAAATCTCTATTACTGAAACTAAAATGATTCAAAAGGCTGAGAGATTGTCCTCATGTTTGACTTGATTCCACTGCACTACTTGGATGTCATATTTCTTCACCAGTAAAAAAAATAACAGACTAAACTAGAATCAAGGCTACTAAACTATACAACTAAACTAGTAAACATGCTTTCATAAGATAAATGTAGTTTTTTTTTTTTTTTCTGATGACCTCCTAATGGTTTGGTTCATTGTTTGCAGATAGCTGGTACTGATTGAAGAAGAATCAGCCAACCACGATAATTTGAAGAAAAACACCTCTACTCCCCTCTAGTGGTCAAAAAGAACATCACAAAACTACATTTTTTTCTTCACCATGTTGTGAGATGGTAGTAGCTGTTAGGCCAAAAGTTCTCATTTTTTATTTAACAAATTGCCTCCCTTTCGAACGTCCTATAAATTGACTGTCTTTTTAGCTTTTTCTTAAAAAAAAAAAAACATTATAAACATATCGTTTTAGATGTTGGCCTAAACTGTTATTTTTGCAGGAATATGAAAGGAACACACACAAACACAACAAACATATATGTCATTTGTACTCACCCTCATGTCAACACGTTTTCAAGTCATGCGCCATATAAGAAAAATAAAACGTTTACTTTAGTCATTGGTTCTGGAGTCTGTCATCAAAGCAGTAAATTTGAATGTGAACGTGATAATCTCGGGCAAAGACTATAAAGCTTCGTTTTAGATTTACTTGACGAATTAGACCCGCCACCGCGGTGTAACCATGGTAGGCCTTCGTTTACCCATCAAGCAAAGCGAGCCCGGCATCTGTTTTTAATAGCTCTCTATCGAGGAAAAAACTTCACTGATGTCTGCTCTACTCTTGCTGCTTTTTTTGGTCATGTTGTTAGTGTTGGTTAAAATTAAAGTTTTAGAAACTTTGAATAAACAACTAAGTTTAAATTGCTTCGCAAAATGATTCACTTTTCCGAAGCTCTGGCAACCCTGGTGAAAAAACCAGCATATGCTGGTAGGTATGTTTTGATGCTGGTTTAAGCTGGTCCTTCGCTGGTTTTTGCTGGTCATGTTGCTGGTCAAGGACCAGCATGAACCAGCAAAGGTTGGCCCAGTAAATGCAAAGATAACACAACCTCAAACATTCATAAAACAAGTGAAAACATTACACATGCAATTCCAAATCAAAGCATTCAGGAATGTTATCAAATCTGATTTTTTTTTTTTTTTTTTGTATTTTGTTTGTTTGTTTGTTTGTTTGTTTTGTTTTTTTTACAGGAAGCGAGGTAAAAGAAAATTAATCTGTTAAAAAAATAGCCGTGTCGACATTTTTCTCTTCAAACTCAAAAACCGAAAGAATTTTTAAAGACTAAACATCACTTTAAATTACCAAACTAACTTCAACCAACTTCTGGCACAAAAGTATTTCGGCCCAGGGTGAACAAAACCATTCAACAGTTTCTGTTCATTTTTGGGGTTTGCTTCAGAAACTGTTTTTAATGTCTCCAGACAGATTTTTCAATGAGGTCAGGGGATTGAGCTGGCCACTCCATTACCTCAGTACTTTTACCCCATTTCTCTTTGGGCCAATCAGTGTTTTTCTTGGCAAATTTGAACTGATTCTGCACTGATATTTTTATTTTTATTTTTTTTAACAATGGGGCTTTATGGGGTTGCTAATATATAGCTTAGCTTTTATCAAACATCTGACTGTACACCTACGGGTAATTTTTGATTTTGATCTTTCTGGAGGTGATGATTGTCTGAACCTTTGCCATTCGGACTATTCTTCACATTTTAACAGCAGTTGCTTATTTTCTTTCATGTGTTTTGGGTTTTTGCTGCCATTTTAAAGGGTCATGAAACCCCCCTGTTTCAGCACTGGTTAGTTCTCACCGGGTTCAGACAGTTTCATTTCGCTCCCATTGGGTTAAAGGAGAAGTCCACTTCCAGAACAACAATTCACAAATAATTTACTCACCCCCTTGTCATCCGAGATGTTCATGTCTTTCTGTCTTCAGTCATAAAGAAATTATGGTTTTTGAGGAAAGCATTTCAGGATTTTTCTCCATATAATGGACTTCATTGGTGGCCAGATTTTGAACTTCCAAAATGCAGTTTAACTGCAGCTTCAAAGGGATCTAAATGATCCCAGCCAAGGAAGAAGGCTCTTATCTAGCGAAACGATTGGTCATTTTCTTCAGAAAATAAATTTTTTAATACTTTTTAAGCACAAAAACGTGTACCGCACAGGCTCTGGGATGCACGTTCACGACTCTACGTACTACTAAATCATATCGAAAGGTCACGTAGAATGTGGGCGGAACCACAGACCCAGTGTTTACAAAGCGAACATGCAAAGACTAAGAAAGTGCAAGTTTGTAAATGCTCTTTACAAACAAAAAGGTACAACCATGTTGCCAGTTTTTGCCATACTCAGTACACAGACAATGAACACGTGATTCGTAGCCGTGATGGGAAGTTCGGATCATTTTATTGATTCTGACCTTTGAGTCTCATTCAGCAAAATGAACAAATCTTTTTTCGAGTCATTTTGTTCATTTTAGCAAAATATAATTAAAATTTTACGTGTTACTTCCCTAACACATTTACTGTTTACACAAATGTTGATCACACTACAAACAAGACAAAACTATAATGCTATAAGAAACAGAAAAGATTCATTCATTGTTTACCTGGGTCTTTAATCTATGATTAGGTCACCTCACCTCTCTGACAAGTTTTCAGGTTTGAGTCGTTTGTTTATCACGTGACAGCCTCATAAGATGAAAGAACAACTCGAAAAACCCGAAGACTCGAAACAGGTGAACTAATTCCAGGACAGAACCTAATAGGATGTTGCGCATGTGCGACTGAACAAATCACTCCCCGAGACGACTCGTTCTTCTCGAGTCACATTGAAGATTCATTCAAAATGAAAGAATCGTTTAAGAACGACCCATTACTAATTCATAGCATCGTGGACACGCATCCCAGAGCCTGTGCTACACAAGCTTTTATGCTCAAAGTATGCCGCTTTTTATTTTTCAAAAAAAATGACAGATCGTTTCGCTAGATAAGGCCCTTTTTCCTTGTCTGGGATCGTTTAGAGCCCTTTGAAGCTGCATTTAAACTACATTTTGGAAGTTCAAAATCGGGGCACCAGTGATGTCCATTATATGGAGAAAAATCCTAAAATGCTTTCCTCAAAAACCATAATTTCTTTATGACTGATGACAGAAAGGCATGAACATCTTGGATGACAAGGGGGTGAGTAAATTATTTGTACATTGTTGTTCTGAGCTTCTAGTTACCCATATATGTAGTCAACAGTACTTAAAAGAGTGCTCTTACACTTTTTCACTTTTGAATTTTAGTTAGTGTGTGTAATGTTTGGGCATAAAAAAGACCTACAAAGTTACAATTCTCAAAGTCCACTCCAAAGGAAGATATTTTGTTTTTAAAAAATCTCTTTTCAAGAACTACAACATTTGTTTTCCATATGCAATGATGTCACAACACGGTCCATTAGAATATTATTAAAATAAGTCCCACCTACGGAAATTCTTATTGTCGGGGGGTGGGTAGCGACGAGGTGGGGGATTAGCCTAATTTTAGAGATGTGTAAATAGCCTGTATAAATAGCTTTACTTATAACGCAAGTTTTCTAAAAAAATGCATAAACTTGCACTAGAATAGGCTAGGCTGATCAGTGATGATGTTCTTTGATAATGTTCATGTTAGGCTGCTTTTAACCTTATGCTGGAGCTGGTTTCGGGCAAAGAAACTAAGTATGTAAAATAATTAAATAAATTAGCACTATAATATCATGTATCGGCAATCTCACAGGCTGACGATAGGACCCAACACTACTGTAGCGTATTATTTACTCACCCTCCATGCATCCTAGGTGTATATGACTTCCTTCTTTCAGATGAATGCAGTCAGAGTAATATTAAAATTTATCCTGGCACTTTAGAACGGCATAGATGGGCGTTTCTCTTCATCAGTCCAAAAAAAGTCAATAAAGTGCATCCATCTGTAATAAAAAGTGCCTCACACAGCTCCAGGGGGTCAATAAAGGCCTCCTGAAGTGAACAGATGTGATGCGTGCAAAATTGAAAAATAATATGGGACTTAAAACACAGTAACACAGCAAAACAGACAACTCACAATTTATCCAAATATCCACTGATAATCATAAAGTTTTTTTATTTGAAACGGAAAAGGTAAAGAGAGGCAACCCTACAAACACAATGTGAGGATTCACGATTCATCTGACGTATTTTATGCACAGATGTTTCAAATCTTTCGCTCTGATACTCCTTTCTCTTGCATTCACAGGAAACACCGGCGTATCTGAGCACGATCAAACATCTTCCACCCGAAAATACACAATGCAGTCAAAATGAAACATGCAACCCTGAACACAAACAAGTGCGTGCAAAACCCTCCGCTCAGTCCACATACAGTTTAAGGTGAAAAACAAACATATTTACACACAAATATCATAATTTCTTAGATATCCCTTATTTAATACAATGCAAATGGCAAATAAACTATGCAGAGGTGTAAATGCGTGCTTCTGTGTGGATGGAGGACTTGTGGATAATAGTTTCTTTTATGAAGGGAGAAATATACATCAAACTAAGAATCACTTCCAAGTAATCATTAAACCCTTCATTAACAAGTGCAAACTGAAATTAAAGCTGTTTGCAACTATTCACACAGAAATACACTAAGGAAACCAGTCCTGTGTGCATTAGCGCTGCTGATGCCCACTTGGTGCATGTATATGGAAGAGCTCTACAAATTTCAGCCAAAAAAAAAACTATTTAAGATAAACCCAAGTTAAATGTCTATTGAAAAACAAGCCATTTTCAAAGCATAATACAACATGTGGAAGTGGCAGGCAAATGTAGAAATTCAACTGTAATATAGAAATAGCACACTATAATGCAGACGCCCCCTTTCAAATCCAACAGATCAAAGCTTATAGTCTCAATTCGAGGGGTGTATAATAACTGGAGGAGAAGACACAACTGTGCTGGGTCCCAAAGCTTCAAGTGACAATATGCCAAATGCTCTATTTGGCTCCCACTGGACAACATGGCAATGACATCAGCATCTTCTCCCTTTATACTCGCAGCCAACCAGAGGAGTTGGAAGTGGCGTCAGGGGGGGCGGTTGATTGGGTGTCTCAGTGGTTTGGGGACACAACGTAGCGGTAGTTACTCCCGGGACCCTGGTATCTTTCTCTGGCGTGTTTCTCGCAGTACATTTTGTCCTCCACCCAGAAGTGGCCACGCATCTTTAGGTTGAGGCCGCATTCTGTACAAGTGTAGCACTCTGGGTGACGGAAGCGATCGTCTGTGATCCTCACGGCCTGTGTGCTGAAAGAGGAAGGAGATATAGGACTGTTAAAGTCATTGAACACAACAGCTTGGTTTCAAAACCCTAATGAGCTCCTTTATCTTCTAAAGGCTGGAATACAACACAACATTTGCCCACATTTTTGCCTATTTACAGTGCAGAAGAGTCAACCATAGTTGCTGAAAGGCAGACTTCAGGCCATCTGACTTGACAGATTTCACAGAAAATCATGACACAGACCATTTTTACCTTCAGACTGTGATTCCATCCAATTGGAGGACATGAAACATTTTTCATATTTTAAGACTATTTTAGAATGCATTGCTTTTGTGTGTCAAGCATCTTCTAGCATGCTTGAGACATGCACTTTCTGCTTAAAGAGAGTTCATCCAAAAATGAAAATTACCCCATGATTTATTCACCCTTAAGACATTCTAGGTGTATATGATTTTCTTCTTTCCGCCGAATACAATCTGAGTTATATATATTAAAAAAAAAAAAAATGTCCTGGCTCTTCCAAGCTTTATAATGGCAGTGAATGGGTGTTGAGATTTTGAAGTCCAAAAAAGTGCATCCATCCATCATAAAAAGTGCTCCACACAGCTCTGGAGGGTTAATAAAGGCCTTCTGAAACAAATCAATGCATTTGTGTAACAGGGTTCATACAGGTAATTCCAGGAATTTCAATGACTTTTCAATCACTGCTTTTTAGATTTTTACAGACTTTAATCAGACATCTCACTTATGGCTTCCATTTAAAAAAAAAAAAAAAGAGCTAAAAATATACTAAAACAAAAACAAACAAAAAAAAAATAATAATAATAATGAAGCACATGCTAAGTATTACTACTAAAGTATTACAAAGAATACTACACTTTTATTATTGTAAAATCCCGTTTAATTTTCTTAATGGATTTGTATTTGTTGATACTTTCTTCTTTTTTTATGTTTTGCTTTTATAACTGTACTGCCTTAATGGTTTGATGTTTTCTATGGTTTAAGAAAAAAAAAAAACAGAATAAACGATTTGCAAAATCGCTGCGAAATCCTGTTATGAAACAAATGATATGCGAACCCACACCAAAGTTCTGTTCTTAAGCAACAGATTTGCGAACCCGTTCCGCAGTTCTGATCTAAATCAAATGACTTATAGCATGGACTGCGAATCATTTGACTTACATTGGAACTTTGCATATCGTGAATCATTTGATTTAGATTGGGACTTCAAATCGTGTATCACAAACCATTTTATTTGAATTATTCAGTTTGCAAAATGATTCACAAACCCTCTAAATGATTTGCGATAGGCGATTTAAAGTCCTGATCTGAAACAAATAATTCGCTATCCAATTGGTGCGCTTCAAAATCATTTTGTGACACAATGGTTTAACTGATTCAGAGTCTCGAAAAGCAGCGATGCTGGAATTCAAAAATGAATGGGCTCTTTTAATGTGATCTGGTTTTTGCTAGTGAATCACTTGAAATGAATGATCGAAGTCATGAGTTTGAATTAATCAGAGAGGTTCCAGCATAAATGGCTCAATTGATTTGGCTCATCTGTTCATCTTTTCTTTTTTGTTAGTACTACTACTACTACTTGCTTAGCTCGACTGTTTTCTGACATTGGCTGAATTAAGCAAAAAGATTATGTTGTTTTTTGAATTGCGTGAAAAGATTGTGCTTATTCACAAAATTATTATTATTAACTACTTTATTGGACTTTAAAATCTCACCAGCTATTCATGCCATTATAAAGCTTGGAGCAGCCAGGAAATTTTTAAATAAAAATCCAACTGTATTCGTCTGAAAAAAGTCATCATATATACCTAGAATCACTTGAGGGTGAGTTAAATCATGGGGTAATTTTCATTTTTGGGTGAACTGTCACTTTAAAGGAGAAGTCCACTTCCAGAACAACAATTTACAAATAATTTACTCACCCTTGTCATCCAAGATGTTCATGTCTTTCTGTCTTCAGTCGTAAAGAAATTATGGTTTTTGAGGAAAGCACTTCAGGATTTTTCTCCATATAATAGACTTCACTGGTGCCCCGATTTTGAACTTGAAAATGTAGTTTAAATGCAGCTTCAAAGGGCTCTAAATGATCCCAGCCGAGAAAGAAGCGTCTTATCTAATGAAACGATCGGTCATTTTTTTCAAAAAATATTTTTTTTTATACTTTTAAAGCACAAAAGCTCGTGTAGCACAGGCTCTCGGATGTGCGTCCACAGGTCATTCTTGAACAATTCGTTAATTTAGAACGAATCTTTAATGTGACTCAGGAAGAACGAGTCGTCTCGGGGGAGTGATTCATTCAGTCGCGCATGCGCAACATCCTATTAGGTTCTGTACTGGAATTAGTTCACCTGTTTCGAGTCTTCGGGTTTTTCGAGTCGTTCGTTCATCTTATGGGGCTGTCACGTGATGCTGATTTTGCTAAAATGAACGAAATGACTCGAAAAAAGATTCGTTCATTTTGCTGAACGAGACTCAAAGGTCTGAGTCTGTAAAATGATCCGAACTTCCCATCACTGCTACGAATCACGTCTAAGTTCATCGTCTGTGTACTTTGGCTAAAAAAGGTAGAGTATGGCAAAAAACTCCATCTTATTTCCTCCTACAACTTCAGAATCATCTGACATTGTTGTATCTTTTTGTTTGCAAACAGCGTTTGACTTACTTGCACTTTGTTAGTCTTTGCACGTTCACTTTGTAAACACTGGGTCTGTGGTTCCACCTACATTCGGCCTGACCTTTCGACCTGATTCAGTATTACGTAGCGTCGTGAACGTGGATACCAGAACCTGTGCTACACGACCTTTTTTGCTTAAAAAGTATACACATTTTTATTTTCCGAAAAAAAATGACAGATCGTTTCGCTAGATAAGACCCTTCTTCCTCGGTTGGGAGGAAGGGCACAATTGAAGTCCATTATATGAAGAAAAATCCTGAAACGCTTAGATGACAAGGGGGTGAGTAAATTATTTGTGAACTGTTGTTCTGGAAGTGGACTTCTCCTTGTGTTGTGTTGTGTTGTTGTGTTTGGGAACAACTTAAAAGCCTTTAAGTGTACTTTAGTGTAAAGTTAGGTGTATGATTTCTAGTGTTTCTCTGTAACCAATTACGAAGTCGAAAGTATGGTATGTGATGCCTAGTGTTTTCAAAACTGCATAGGTTGTGTAGTGTATTTCAGCCTCAAGGCAGCATCTTAACTGTAATAGAATCTACAGTGACTGATTTGGTATGCTCTACACAGGCAGCAACATTGTATGCTACACAAATAGCGCTCGACACGTGACGTATCAAAGAACTGACACACAATAGATTCCACTACTATTAACAGAGGTTCTAAAGTACTCTTCTAAAATAAATGTTTAATGTGTACAGTCGAACATGTAGCTTTCCAAATTAAACTCCATTTTTATAGTTTGCCTTCTCCGCAAATGCGTATGAGGCTAGATTAGCATCTAAAACTATGAAACAGCTTTGTGCAGTGACAAATTAATCATAGTTCTCATATACTTCTCTCTTGTTCGGTTTATTCTGTCAGCAAACTTATGAGGTGCATCGTGGAATGCTTTTTAAACAGTACTGAAGTAAAATAGATTCAAAAGGCGGTACCTTTCAAAACAATGTTCTGGTGTCTAAAATGCTTTAAAGTGCTGTCTGGGTAGGCAGCTCACTAGTTTTTGAAGCAGCCAGTTTGGTCAAAGGTTTGTCAAAACAGACACACCCCTAAGTGTTTATCTCATGTAATGAAGGTGTTGATGTGTAATTCTCACAGGGTAATATAATACGAACAAATTAACCACAGAGATTTTGTCTCAATTGTACTCAATCGTCAACTTAAATAAATGCAAAGAGATGATAAGAACAACTCTTTCCTGAAGGCTTAGCATCACACACACAACACTTTTATCAGGTTACTGGCTCATTAACCGCTTAGGCAATCCCAGCATGCCTGTGCAGAAGACATACTGTGAAGTGTATGCAGAGACTGAGGGATTTGGGCGTTTTATCTTACACAATACTGGTGCTGCATTTTTCACAGGTGTGGTATTTCTGCACACCGGCAACAGAGGACGTGGTCTTGGAGGGGCTTGGCGACAACTTGCTTGGAAACCGAATGGCGGCCTCTGTGAAATGAGGGAAATTACACACCAAAAGATGAAACATTTAGTGCCTGGAGCAACATCCTTTCATTTCCAAGTCCACAGCCCACCTTTATCTGTAGAAGTTTTCAATTTATGCTTATAAAAATATGTGACCCTGAACCACAAAACCAGCCTTAACTAGCACTGCTATATTTGTAGCAATAGCCAAAAATACACTGTATGGGTCAAAATGATCGATTTTTCTTTTATGCCAAAAATCATTAGGATATTAAGTAAAGATCATGTTCCATGAAGGTCATTTACCATACATATATTAAAACTTAATTTTTGATTAGTAATATGCATTGCTATTTTAAAGGCAATTTTCTTAGTATTTAGAATTTTTTTGCACCCAAAATGTCCAAAAACTCACTTAATTTTGACTGTTTTTTTTTTCTGAAAACAAGACAATTTTTGCATGTCTAGAAAATCCTATATAGACAGGTATAGAAACAGATATTTTGGTTGACTTACAAACCTTATTATTAGACAAAACTAAAAAGAAATATGCGAGTCTCACCTTTCTCATCAGCCTCCAGCACCTCCTGCAGCATCTTGAAGGTGCTGGATTGGCGGGGAGCCGCACGCGATTCTTTGTTCTCCTGAATCATCTTGTACACCTCTGAGTCTCTGTCAAACTTCTGCATTGCAAAGTCCGAACTGAAAGAGAGAGAAAAAGTTCACTTGACACCACTTTAAACACGACACCACTTTAAACACTTGACACTCATAGCAGAAAACACAACCTAAAAGTGATGTCTATCACTGTAGTAAAAATTAAAGGGATAGTTCACCCAAAAATTAAGCCAAATGCTACTGTGTATATGACTCTTCTTTCAGACGAAAACAATCAGAGTTAAAAAAAAAAAAAAAAATGTCCTGGCTCTTTGAAGCTTTATAATGGCAGTGAATGGATGTTAAAATTTTGAAGTCCAATAAGTGCATATAAAGGCGTTCTAAAGCAATTTCATGTGTTTATTTAAGAAAAATAACCATTTTTAAAACTTTATGAACCGTAATCTCTAGCTTCCACTAACTGGAGTAATTTGGAGCCATGTATAGTACTTTTTATGATGGATTGATGCACTTTATTGAACTTCAAAATCTCAAAAGCCATTTACCGCCATCATAAAGCTTGGAAGAGCCAGAACATTTTTTTTTATATAATTTTTATTTTTGGGTAAACTATCCCTTAAAGTGCCTCAGTTAATACACTACTTCCATCTATGGATTATTTAAAAAATATGTACCCACACTAGTGTAATATTATAGAGGGATCAGTCCTGGTTTTGTAGTACAATAACAGATATGATTACAGACGCCTTTAAGGCAAAAGTAAAAAAATTATTCATGAAATCAGATGTTTGAATAGCCTTATCCTCTCACTGCAACTCCCTATGTTGGATAATGTCTGCTATGTTATTTTGAGTAAATAAAAGAGGTATTACACATGAAGGAAAAACGAAAAATTAGCTGTACACAATGCCTCTCCTCTTCATGGATAGCTAAGATCTCTGTACTAACTATAGTGACTAACCTATAATGTGGATTCAAGTCATCTCTGCCTGGTAAATCTCAGAAAAATGATATTTCCATCCAGAATATTACTATTTTCCATATTTTTCCCTCCATTGTTCTTCCCTTGCTCCTGTGGTTGGCCCTACTCTCTCTGAACACAACAATTAGCAGACTGTACTGACTGTAGGAAAAGACTGGAGGTAGAATATGTGAAAAACACAGTTTTTTTGTTTTTTTAACGGCAGGGTTAATAAGCTGATTAGGGTGCAGTTACAGTAGCGTCCAGCGAGAGGTTAACAGCTGCATTTTTATGCACTATCATAAACACATAGCTTTCTCACACACAAGCATCCTATTAATGCTTTCCACCTATTGGGCCATTGCCATACAGCCTGGAGGAAAAATACAGACATATGAGAGTAATTAACATTTTAACCACACACACATTTGTTCACTATTGTTCAAAAGTTGGAGTCAGTAAGTTGTTGTTTTACACATTATATTTAATACTCTAAATTAATTAAAAGTGACAGTAAAGTAATTTGTTACAACAGATTTATGTTGTAAATAAATGCTGTTGTTTTAACTTTCTATTTATTAAAGAATCCCGAAGCACAACACTGATAATAACAAGAAATATTTCTTGAGCAGCAAATCAGCATATCAGAATGATTTCTGAAGGATCATATGACAGTGAAGACTGGATCAATGATGCTGAAAATTCAGCTTTGCATCACAGAAATAAATTACGTAATAAAATATATTCTAGTAGAAATCTGTTCTTTTAAATGGTAATAATATTTCACAGTATTACTGTTTTACTGTACTTTTACTGTACAAGGCTGCAAATAAATGTAGCCTTGGTGAGCATAAGAGAGTTCTTTTTAAAAAAAAAAAATTATTACACTACATCAAGTATTGAATTTAGAGCACAAAGAGGTGGAATGTGAGGTGAAGCTTTTACTTTCTGAGCGAGCGCACTTCAGGACTGACAAACAAACCAACCGATGATGAATTTAAGGTGTCAGTGGATTGGATTGACCCAATGTAACTGCTCGTCATGAGGAAAACATTTACAGATTCTTTTTGACACAGTGGCCTTGTGAGGTTGTTGTCAAAACAAATGCTATCAGGATTTCTGCTGTGTACAAAGGCCACGACATGGGCTGAGAGATGATTAACCAAACAGCCAAAACTATCAAAGAACTGTTGACCAGACAAGAAGTGATTGTAGAACAGACGTAAAACAGAGGCAGAAAATTACACAATCAGAGATTGAGCATTTATTAAGTTTCTGGGTGTGGTTGTCACCAGAAACCCACTTGACAGCAAGCATGTCATAGCTGTCACGAATTGTTTGAGAGTGTACAGGACAAAAAGTGCATTTCTGAAACATGTCCAAGATATGAGAGAAAATTAGAAGTAAGAAGCATTTGGAAAAGCCATTACTGAAAAAAAAGACACTGTAAATCTCCAAAAAAAATGGCATGTTCACTATCTGTGCGCAGGCTGTTCAATGAGACATGCTTCAAATTGAAACCAGACTGAGAGTTTGAGTTTCCCCTTAAAACTCTCCCAGCACCTCTCAGTTCCCCGCAGGGTTGTCGCCTCAATTCACGGGACCCAGGACAACATTTTTATGGGTGCACCGCCTCCACCAATACTTAAAGAGTGGGTTATACCATAGAGGACCATAGTGAGCCCCTTGTCAAAGGACAAGGTGGTCCCCTCGTGCTCCGGTGGAGATGCATGTTTATCCCTATGAAATGTCCAGTTCATGGTTAAGACAACAAAGTATTAAAACATGCATAGAAAGAACTTTTCATCAATCTTCAACCCCCCTCACAGCTGAGCTATGATTACAATCTTGCTAAACAGGCTTCAGATGGAGCAGTGAAAACAGTCGACAGCATCATTACATTACAGCACTGAGAACAGAGAGCAGCGCTAGGCTCACATTACGATATTTCTTCTCCCCCTGCGAACTAGTCTGTCATTGCTTTGGAAGTTCAAGGAAGATGCCTGAATAGTTTGGACTTACCTCAAGAGCAAACAAAGACCAATTCCTATCCAACTAGTTCAACTCTTGTTGGCACAACAACAGAGCCTACGGTGACAACTGCACACACACATACACTCATCCAAAACTACAGCAAACACACACACACCTCTGTCGAGTCTTGACGAGACATAGAAAGTTGAGAGTTTCAGTCTGAAAGGTGTGAGTTCAGGCTGCCTCCTATTGGTCGACAGCAGGAAAGGGGTGTGGCTACTCAGTTTGATATTTTCTTATTGGCTGAGCAAAAAGGAGGTGGGGTCATGGGTGTGTAGAAGAGGGAGAAGGGTGCAGAAATTAGAGGCAGAAATGATATAATCCTTTTCTAGAAAGCAAGACAAAGTGAGAGAAAAAAGAAAAGAAGAAAAGAGAAAAGAAAAAAAGAAACATTTTTGGGACACCAACCATGTTATGACTCATTTAGACATCTGACATAAAAAGCCAAAATAAATCTGTTCTGAGAACGGGTAAAAAAAACAGAATCTAAATGACTTCACATTACAGAATCTCACAGCTGTACGGAAATAACCCTAACCGCAGGGCTGTTCATTTAAATGCATTAATTATAGTGCCACTAATATTTAAAAAAATAAATATAATAAAAACCTCAAGCAATTAATCATGTCACCAGACTTAACTTTCTTATGTTTGTATGTTCTCTAGAACAACTTTTTGTCTATTCATTATCTCGTCTGCCACAATAACAAAATTAAACATATAATAACAGAAATTATTTCCATTTTAGGACTTTTCTTAAATATGGTATGTAGTTTGCTTGCATATTTTACAAATATGCAATTAAAGGAGAAGTTCACTTCCAGAACAAAAATTTACAGATAATTTACTCACTCCTTTGTCATCCAAGATGTTCATGTCTTTCTTTCTTCAGTCGTAAAGAAATTATGTTTCTTCAGGAAAATTTTTCAGGAATGTTCTCCATATAGTGGACTTCAATGGTGCGCCCAAGTTCGAACTTCCAAAATGCAGCTTCAAAGTGCTCTAAACGATCCCAGGCGAGGAAGAAGGGTCTTATCTAGTGAAACGATTTGTCATTTTTTAAACAAATTGACAGTTTATATACTTTTTAACCTCAAACACTCATATTGTCTATTCTTTGCAATGTGCATGCATAATCTGTGTAATCCGGGTCAATACAGTTGGGGTATGTCAAAAAAACTCCCATCTCGCTTTCTTCTCCAACTTCAAAATCATCCTACATCGCTGTTTTGCTTTTTTTTTGTAAAAGGACGTTTGATCATCTTTGCATGTTCACTTTGTAAACACTGGGTCGGTACTTCTGCAGCAACGTAGGATGATTTTGAAGTTGGAGAGGAAAATAAGATGGGAGTTTCTCAACATACCCTAACTGTATAGACCCGGATTACACAGACTATGTATGCGCTTTGCAGAGAACAAACAAAACGTGCGTTTGTTGTTTCAATTTGTTTAGAAAATGGCAGATCGTTTTGCTAGATAAGACCCTTATTCCTCGGCTGGGATCGTGTAGAGCACTCTGAAGCTGCATTTAAACTGCATTTTGGAAGTTCAAATTTAGGGGCACCATTAAAGTCCAGTATATGGGGATAATTCCTAAAATGTTTTCCTCAAAAAACAATTTCTTATCGACTGAAGAAAGAAAGACATGAACATCTTGAATGACAAGTGGAGTACATTATCAGCAAATTTTTGTTCTGGAAGTGAACTTCTTTAATTTTGTTAAAAATATGACAACAGAAGCCGCATCTATTAAAGGTAAATGTCTATGTACGCACCTGCGTCGAGGGGAAATAGGCACTTCTCGGTCGATGGGGCTGTGTGGAGAGTATCGTCCTGGTGGAGTTGGAGTCCGACTGGACACTGAGTTACTGCGGAAATCCATGGAAGAGATCTCCTAGAGAACACACAAAACAGAAGACGTCATCAGCTTCAGAGTGTCAGAATAATGCAGTCTGCAGCGTTAGCTGTATCAACCCTAAATATGTGAGAGTCTGCATGCACAGATGTCTGAAAAATCCCAGGATCTTCCCACTGTCTCATACCCCATGCTGAGGCACCTGCAGTTGCTTAGAGATTGTCTGGGGTTGAGCAACCTTGCATATGTGTGTGAGCACAGTCCAAAGGCCAGAAATATTGCCACCCTTAAAAAAAAAAAAAAAAATCCAAATATTTTGGAGTGCAATGTGTAACCAACAACAGAAAGTGGTTTTCATCAATTGTATAGACCATTCAGCAACAAATGAACTTAACTGCTTCAATCCACCCACCCATTTTTTCATAATCCAAATAAATCATAAACAGTCTCTCAGAACATGCCATTCCAGATTTCTTCCTACTATGACGTCATTGTAGATAAAAACTCCTGCCCATTTGTGACAATCACTGCCCTATAAGCAGCCCGCCATGCTTTCCTGCTGTAGTTCCAGTTGTAGTCCTGTCACTTTAAAGTTGTGATGAAACAGAAGTAGCGAGTGATGTTTTCTTGTGTATTGTGATGTAAATCTGAGAGAAATTGATTGCTGAAAGAAAAAAAATACAGGGCAGGGACTTCTATTTGTTGGATGTTGATTGGATTAAGGCAGATGAGTCTGTATGAAAGGGGCAGGGTTTAAGTGGATTAAATGATTGGAGAAGTACAGCATACACATCACAAGACAGACGTCTGTCATTTAAATAAAAGATCATGAAATGTTGAGGACTGAGGTATTCAATTTTTTTTAAATACAAGTAGCATTTGTTATCCGAATTGTAGGCTTAGGCTTGGCTTATATTATATCTCATATAATTGAATTTGTGAGAGGTACGTGAGCACAGCTTTATTTATATACAGTAGCATATTTCACACATGCTTGTAGTTTCAGCTTCGTTAGAGAATTTAAGACTTGGTGCTTATAATTAATATTGTTTATAATGAACGGCACTATAATGTATGTTTTATACTGACACTCTTCATTCCTGTTCTGTATACCATTAAATTTAAATGTCCTTACTGGTGCGAGAGGAACCAAAATACGTGCTTATAGCATTTGTATTATTTCTAAATGCAACTTTTTTTCCTCTCAACCACGAATTTTGACCTGGTGTGACTTATAGTTTTTACTGTAATTTCCAGAAATTAAGTCTATGTGACTATAAACAAGATCGAGTAAAAGTAAATCAAAACATGCATTAAGAAAATAGGTGATTTTTCATGTCTTGCCAACTTTAATAAGAATTTTATATCAAAATGTAAGCTTAGCTTTATAGGCGTCATTACCAAACCAGTATATAATCAATTTATTTCAGAAGAAATGTATAATATTTAACCATAATATTATTATTTTACCTTCAGTACCAAACACCAACTCCAAACGCAATACCAAAAGTCCACACCATGAATCACACTATACCAAAATCCATGTGATATTCCTATTTCATGACAAAAAAAAGTGCTACTGCCTGGATAATAAGCAGATCTCATATTAAAAAAAAAAGTGAAAAAAAGATGACTTCTACAGAATGTCCTGGAAATTGCTGCATTAGCCGATAAGAGAAAATAAACAAATACAAGGGTCAAAAATAACAGAAACGTGTTCAGATCTGAGAGAAACAGACTTTGTACAGACACATTCCCCAGGGTTCCCTCATGTAACGTGATTTGATAAACTCTTGAGAACTTTTAAATGACTTCCAAAAATAATAATTGTGGACACAGAACAAAGACAGGGAGACAAAGACAGGGAAAGAAAGTGATTGTCAAATGCTTAGACTATGAGACACACTCCCAACACCTCATGGCTTTCCTCATACATCAGGACAAAAGATGAAAAACTGATTCCTAATTCTGACTAAAGCTGGAAGTATGCAGATCTGTCATCATCTCAGCTGTTCTGAGTGACCAGATTATCTTTGACTGTGATCTTAGCAGGATTCTTGGCCACAGAGACTGCGCATACAATCGATTTCACATTCATTCCGCATTTACATGAGGAGCAGCTGTGCGGAGAGTGTTTCGTGCTGGTCTTGGGAGTTCCTGATGGCCGTGCATATCTACTGGAACTGTTGGGAAAGAGATGAGAGTGATGGGGAAGGTATGCTAACAGATGTTTGGCCCTAATGCTGATGGATGTTGTCCTGGGCAGCTCTTCTGACACCAGCTGAACTAAATAGAGGCGGCTGTTCCCAGGCCAGCTCCAAATGACAACTTCCACCTGGGGCTTTTTGGCTCCAGTCAATCAAATTTCACAAAAAGTGCAGCCAAGAGCATTTCCGCTCACTTGCAGCAATTATCAGCTGCTGTGACGATCAGTTTCACTGCTGGAAAGTTTTGGCGGCAAACACTTGAGCAAAATCAACTGAGAATGTTACAAAGTACGTGCCTCTATATACTTGTTCTGCAACACCGTAATTATGTGTTCAGAATTCAAATATCTGGGTAGTGACGCTAAAGGTTGATGCTTTATCATTTTGGAAATATCCCCTACACCAAACCCAACCCTAAACCCACCCAATAGTGTTAACAAAAGCAAAAGTGATATAAAAACACTTTTGTTGATGCTGCCGTGATATTTTAACTTCCTTATGCAGATTTGAGCCGTTTTTGTCAAACCGTAGTTTCACAGGGTTCATACCGGAGCTTTTGATCACTCAAGTGCAACACCATATCACGTGAGCTACCGAGCAAACCTACTGAATTAGAAAGCTCATGCATATGAAGCTGTATATGTGACGACAACGTTTAAAAGAATCAGTTTATAAATCACGCAGTATGTTAAAATTGTTAAAGGGTTACTCGACCCCAAAATGAACATTTTGTCATTGATCACTTACCCCTATGTCGTTCCAAACCCGTAAAAGCTTCGTTCGTCTTTGGAACTCAATTTAAGATATTTTGGATGAAAACCGGGAGGCTTTTGACTGTCCCATTGACTCCAGGTAAATACCACTGTCAAGACCCAGAAAAGTATGAAAGATATCGTCAAAATAGTCCATCTACCGTCAGTGGTTCAATCTTAATTTTATGAAGCGACGAGAATACTTTTTTACAGCAAGAAAAAAAAAAAAGATTTTATCCAACAATTCGTCTCCTCCACGTCAGCGAAGCGCCATTTTGGAGAGTATCCACTGGACGCAAACTGCGTACGCCGTTCTGTGTCAGCCGCAGCACACAGTTATGTTTTCTTTGTGTATTTACACTTTGATTTGAACGAAAACAGCATATCCGGCATACACATTGATTAATGACAAAATTTTTATTTTTGGGGTGAAGTAACCCTTTAAAACATACTAGCAACTAAGTGTGTGAAAATTAGGCTTTATTAATCAAAGCTGCGTACCTGTAAATCATACTTTGTGTAAAATGGATCGTTGATTTTTCAGTTTCACAGTTTGAGTTTTTCAAATGTATAGAGCGGAATTTCGAATGAGCCTATGTTGCAAAATTCCCTGAACACATTTAGCAATTATGAATAAGGAGAAGTGGGGTAAGATGTGCCAGTTTCAGCAAGCTCCGAGTCAAGTCATGAGGAAAGTTGCATTCTAAATAGAAATGAACAAATAAAGGGATACAAAAAAAGCAAAAAAAAACAAAATCAGTGGTTCCCAACCACGTTCCTGGAGGCCCCCCAAGCACTGCATGTTTTCCATGTCTCCCCTTAATCAAACACACCTGATTAGTAGAGACTCCAAGACCTGAAATTGGTGTGTCAGACAAAAGAGAGATGCAAAATGTGCAGTGTTAGGGGGCCTCCAGGAACATGGTTGGGAAGCATTGCACTAATGAACAGCATTACTCCAGAGTCTTATTTGCTATTTGCATTTTCTTACGCAGCCAGAAAAGTTCATTATATTAACAGTGACTGCACAAAATAAAGGAAACAAGGCACTTCTGATTATATTGTTTTGATGAATGTGTCTTTAAATTGTGTTACTCGTGGATGTGTGTCGCATTCATGACACAGAAAAGAAGAAATTGCTAAATAAAGTCATTATTTTTGTTTTCTTTGCACACAAAAAGCATTCTCATAGCTTCATAAAATTACAGCTGAATCACTGATGAAACATGGACTATTTTAACGATGACCTTACTACCTTTCTGGGCCTTGAACGTGTCAGTTGCGTTGCTGTGTATGCAGGGTCAGAAAGCTCTTGGATTTCATCAAAAATAACTTAATTTGTGTTAGCATGATGAATGAAGGTCTTACGGGTTTGCAATGACATGACAGAGTAATAATGACAGAATTTTCATTTTTGGGTGAACTATCCCTCCCTTTTGTATTTTGAAGTTTGTTTTTAAAACCTATATATAATTTAACCATTAAAAAATTGCCAGACAGCTGTATAAGCCCTTTCTAAACATATGTTAGTGACAAACTGTGTATAGGTGACATATCTTACCCTTAAAGATTTTATAAAGAAGGGCAGAAGAGGAGGGAGAGAGGTGTACACTAAGAATCCGACCACTAGGGGGAGTCATATACAAGGAAAACATCAGTCTTATGAAGGAGAACACAATGTTGCCATCCTTTAACGTTTCCTGAAGCATTGTTATGGTTTTATGAGTGACTCACTCATCGCTCTCAACTGTTCTCTGACACAAAATATGAATCAGTTTATTTGGATAAGTCGTAAGAAGGAAAGGGCCCATTTTCCTTGATCCAAACAAAAGTTTCCTGTAGTCTAAACTTCTGCTGGATGGCACTGAAAGCATTCAGGCTTTCAAAAGAACTTCATGGAAAACTTTACAAGCACTTGCATGTGTATGTCCATAGTTTGGGTATGTCCAAATGCTTTCACACTTGATTGCTTTCTATTTTTATCATTCATCATTTTCACAATTTGCAGTGCATGTGGGTAAGTCTTAAATGGTCTACTGATATATATGTATGTGTATTGTTTTTGCATTATGCAATTGGCACTTTTTATCAGTTCTTCATGATTAATGCCACAAGCACACCTGTGTTTACCAGACAATAAAACAGACTTGCATTAAAGTTGGCGCTTTAACCACATCCAGTGCATTCATCGAGTTCACAGAAATGTGTTAAAACAGTCTGAATACTCCAACATCACAGTGCAAACACCAGTCACTATCTTTCCCCCAAAGTCTAATCCCATCAACCCAATCCATTTGTTTCTTCCTCGTTACATAATTCAAAAGCAGCCGTTTATGACTGGTTAGCAATCAGGTTAACCATATTCAATTTACCAAATCTACCCTAAATCAAATGAGTCAGCCTAAATGAAATTAATGTTGCCATTTCTTAACACAAACTGACAAGCCTGGCATTCAGTAAGGGAGTTTCCCCTCACACACAGACAGGCACAAATCTCTGGCAATGGCCAGTGCCAAGGGCTTCTCCATCACAAACTGACGTGGGCCAAGTGTAAACTAGCCTAGAGTGTTGATATAAGGTTGCCATGAGGAAATGAACAAACAGTTTAACACTGAAGTTAAAAAAAGACGAAAATGAATATAAGCGGTGCTCAGATTCCCATGCAAAACACGGTTATTTGGTTAAAAAAACTTTGTAACAACATGCATGATTTAGGTACTATTTATCTATAGAGCACAAAGGATGTGAGACTAACCCCAGAGGGTTAAGACTTGTATAGCTTAAAATAATGCAAATTATGTTTCTTAATGAAATATGTAGTAAAAAAAAAACCATGAAAGATTTACATCATTTAAAATAATCCATCGTTTAAACATTTTTGGACTATGGGGCGCGCCATTATTTTGATGACATCAAATGGTTGCGCTACCTTTTGCTATTTTTACCGAAACACAACTCAGAAAATAAAATACTGATACAATGCCACATTGTGCGGCTTGTGGTTGTAATTTTCAGTCGAAAGGCAACAAGAGAAGCGATGCAAGTGTTCACTGCTTTCCTAGCGATAAGAAGAGGAGAAAAGGGAAGAAGCCTGTGGGCAAATAAAAGTAGACCACAGCTACTGAAAGAGCTTACAGGTGGCAATGGATGTAAGCATAGACTTAAACCAAATGCTAAAACGCCCCCGGATATTGAGTGAAATCCATCGTACCAAGATGGCATCTAGCGTTTCTTGTCTCTGCCATTTGTAAGCTCTTTCAGTAGCTGTGGTCTACTAACAGTCTCATCAGGACTAAAGTGGAGAGAGCAAAGACGCGGGTCTTTAGGAAGAAGAAGCAGCAGCTCTTGAACTCTCACAGTGCACAAGACTGATGTTTTTTATTTTAAAATGTACACATTTTTCAAAAATCCTGTGGGAAACACTGGTAAGAGGGAGCAAATTAAAACTTGGGTTCGGATCAAGCATTTGAATCAAGTGTGAAAGCACGCTTTCAAATATACAAACCTCAAATATACTGCAAAATAGTTACAATAACAGCCTGTAGGGAACGCAGTCAAAATACAGTGACAGAAGACTTCACACACAAGCCAGACGTCATTGATTGATTGTCATTGAAGCTGGAAAAAACTTGGATCTGGTGAAAAGAGAAAGAATTTTCAATGCCTTAGGTAGATGTAGATGACAAGATTACCCCCCAAACATAGTGTTAGACACAAATGAGCCGCTTAGGGCCTGCAGCGCTAACTCACTGAGCTGGCACAACTCTCGTCTGCTTCTAGACGCAGTACCCATCAACAGCACGCAGTTAAGATCTAGACAAGCTCGCCAGGAATGCTGGCAAACCCAAACAAGAGCAAAATGGGAGAAACAAACAGTCTCAGACATGGGGGTGGAAGGAAGCGAAGGTAAACGGCTTCTGCCATTCCATTAATTGACTTGAAATCGACCTTGTCTGTCCAGAGACCAATGAAACGCACTGTAAATCCAAACAGGTCAATCGCTTTTGTCCTTGACCATTTATAGTGTTGGTGAAGTGTTGTTTTACTGGGGAAAAGGGTGCATTCCCTTCTTGCCCTGTGTGTGTGAGGATGTAAGCTGTGTTTGTGTTGGACGGAGGTTATGAGAAGGAAAGGAAAGGAAGTCCATGTGCAATCACAGGCTTTTCCTCAAAGCCGAAACACACACACACACACACACACACACACACACACACTTAAGTCTTTCCTCTGGTTGGCACAGGTCATTGCGGCTGATTAGCTTTCATCCGTACTGTAATCAGAACCTCTAAACATCCTCGGGACAGCAGTGCACATACACAAACATTCACACGCACCAGACTATCTACAAGATCATGGGCGGCACTTTGTTTTTAAAAGTGGTGAGTGCACAGATTTGCCTGTGATGACTCAAAATGTTGACGCTTAGCTCATGAATATTAATACGGTCATGCACAAATAATTTAACAATTTAGCATTTTCTAAAAAACATGGAAAAATCAGCATTCACAAAATACAATAGTCACTTATGCATGTGCAAATTATAAACTATATCTTTCAACAATGTTAAGAACAATTTTCACTTTGTTTCATTTCTTTCCTTCTTTTTTTTTTGACACTGATGTCTACTACCATGTTACCAAGTAATCAATGTCTTAAATGTAGAAAAATAGCCATAACTAAAAATAACTTCAGTAACTATGGTGTTTTGATAAAAACTATGGTTACCATAATTTGTTTTGGTACTTTGAAAAACATGTAGGCGTAAAGGTAACTATTATATCATGTCTCTTCTGAGAAAATCATGCTTGAGCACAAGATTGCTCTTGGACAGTTTGTTTCTAGTCCTCTTCATATCAGTTTCAGTCCTGCTATCAGCATTGCATCATGGGAGCTGCAAGGCTTCAGTTTTAGACACAAAGTTTCACACAATGTTAGTTTGTCAACTTTGAATAATTTTATTATGCTTTCAGACACCAATACTTGTGTTTTTACCAGTTATTTTATTAGATTAAAAATATGATTTAATCTTCCATTAAAAACAAAAAACAAAGCTAAAAAATAAATGTTACAATTTTAATTATTTTACTCTTTTTTTTTTTTTTTTTTTTCACTAATGTAATTTTGATAAATACATAAATGTATTGAATGTGTTTGTAATGAAAATGTTTTCATTACTACATTTTCATAAATTCAATTTTTTTATTAATTAAATGTTTTTTTTCCTTCCTTTGTCTGTTTCAGTATTTATTTAAAGGTAAACCCCAGGTATTAAGACTTGTATGCTTATTATAACAAATTATGTCTCTTACTGAAATATGTAGTAGAAAAGATTGAAGTTATTTAAAAAACCTGCATTGTTTTATACATATTTTGGACTATGGGGGGTGCTATTATTTCCATGACGTGAAATGGTTGCACTCGGTGAGCTACTGGTGCTACCTGTTGCTATTTTTACCACAATACAACTCAAAAAATAAATACTGGCTTTTTGTTGTAATTTTCAGTCAAAGGGCAACAAAGAGAAGCGGCGTAAGTCTTCACTGCTTTTTTAATAGCGATAAGAAGAGGAGAAAAGGAGGAGAAAAGAATGCCTATGGACGAACAAAACTTCCTAAAGACCTGCGTCTTTGTTCTTTCCACTTCAGCCCTGATGACTTTGAGGCTTTTAGTAGACCACAGCTACTGAAAGAGCTTACAAATGGCAGAGACAAGAAACGCTAGATGCAATCCTGGCAGGATGTAAACACACCAATGATTGTCATGACACCGTAGCCACTGAAGGAGTTTTTCAGCATGGATTTCACTTTTAGACTCCTTGTGGGGAAAAAAAAAAAAAAAAAAAAAATCAATGGTCTGGCATTTGGTTTAAGTCTACACTTATATCCATTGTTACCTGTAAGCTCTTTCAGTTGGTCATCGTATTAGTATTTTACTTTCCAAATTGTGTTATGGTAAAAATAGCAACAGGTAGCGCCAGTAGCTCCCCTAGTGTTTGACGTCATCAAAATAATGTCGCCCCACATAGTCCAAAATATATATATATATATCAATGTGGATTTTTAAACAATGTAAATCTTTCATGGGTTTTCTACTACATATTTCATGTATTTATGTCATATTAAGCCATACAAGTCTTAATACCCGGGTTCCCTTTAAGCATCTTCTAAGACAATGTGGGGGTTCTTTTCAAAAACATTTCAGGCTGGTCTAACTAATGTGGCTGAGCACTGTACGGTTAAAAAAAAAAAAGACCAGCCTCGTTGCCATGAAAAAGGTGTTTGGCTCTTTTTTTCTTCCTTCCTTACATACAGGTGCTATACTGAGCTTCACAAGTTCTTGTATTTATTTTTCTCAGAGTGGTCCATCTCCCCCTTCTTATACAGTCTGCTTTTTCCATTCCAAAATGTGCACATGATTGCCTGTGACTACATTTAGCCAGATTTTTATTATGGTTTCATTACCCAAAGCTACTCACTGTGTGAGTGTTTTTTTTATAGTGACGTGCCATGGGTTTGTTTAGGATAATAATGTAAAAACCGCACTCATTGTGCCAGAGCTTTTGATTTAGCACCCTCGCGGCACACACGTGTGCATGATGACTCCCCTCCCACATGCAAGCCATAACAATTCTGTTTGGGGCTTCCTGCCGCATGATTCATTTTGGTGTGGTGCATATGGCATGAATATGCATCAGAGACGCAGTTCAGCACATGCGGGGGGAAAAATAAACACTGTGCACTTTGAGTTTGGGCACTGGGGTCCAATGTACATTTGCCGCAGCCAAAACTTCAGCAGAGCTTTGTGGAGATGTAAAGAGAAAAACTCTTGCTGTGATCAGGGTTTATAAATGATGTAGTCAGCATTTTTTTTATTTTGAAATATGAATGGTTTAATTGGAGCAATGCAAGATTGGTGTTTCACAAAATCTCTTATGAACCTGTGTAGGGATGGAACCAACAGACTTTGGTTCACCCACCCAGATCTTTAACCCTAAGCTGCATCACACTGATATGAAAAACATGAAAATGAGGAAAACAAGGCCTTTGAGAGCATTACATCACCACCGGCTGCAAGTAACATTCGTTTACCTCAGAGAAGGATCATCACAAGACGAATGGAGAAATGAATTCTGGCTTAAAAAGAATTTCAGCGTTTATTAATCAGTGCTCCCTGCGGGAACGGGAATATTCTCTACTGGCTATGATTAGCAACTTTTTTAAAGGAAAAAAAATGTTCATAAATCACTGGTGACAACAGATGGGAAAATAGGAGTTATGAGGATTTCCTGGTTATTTCATTGATCCACCTCTTCTGGAAATGTATTACATTTGCTTGTGTCCTCAGATCATCCTGACATACCAGAGTTTCATTAAACTTGTAAAACGTGTATTTAGAAGATGTATACATCTACTAAAAAACAGATAAAGTCTCTAGGTCACTGGTTCTCAACCACTTTTCAAAACACCTTTGTACCCAAAGGGTCCATATTGGTAACTTAAATGGTACAGATTGCGGTTTATAACTTTTTAAAAATGGGCATTTTTCTTACACAAATGCATCAAATTGCTTCAGCTGGCCTTTATTAAACCCCGGAGGCATGTGGAGTACCTTTTATGATGGATTCACTTTATTGGATTTCAAAAAACAGCCACTCACTGCCACTATAAAGCTTGGAAGAGCCAGGACATTTTTTAATATAAATGTGATTGTATTCATCTAAAAGAAGAAAGTCGTATGCAAGGTGAGGGTGTACATTATAAGTAAACTGGGGGGTAATTTTAATTTTTGTGAGAACTATCCCTTTAAGGGGACCTCAGAATAATAAAATTAGACAAAACAAGTATTAAAATAAGATAAAACATCTGATTTTTTTTTTTCTTTTTAAATCAATATGCATTTCTACAGTCATGCCAAGCTCTAAATATAATATCAGGAAAATAATGGAATAAAAAAAAAATCCTTTAAATATATCCACATTTTTTAATTTTTTTTTTCTCAGTAGATCAATTAATTTTCATGACTTGTCCTGGCTAAAAAAGGAGCGGATTAGCTGTTTAATCTACAGAAACTAGGAGTGTCAGGCCTTTGAATATCATTATGGACAATGGGGTGTCAAAAAAAGTTGAGAGTCACTTATCTAGATGATGCATGCCAAATTTGGCATAATTTGGACGAGTGGCATAAGTATGAAAAGTAGGTTTGTCAGAAAATTCAAAAAAAATTCAAAAAAAAAATTCAAAAAACAAAAAACAAAAAAAAAAAACAAGTCAAAACCGATGAGATTATCTGATTAACATACTGTATGCTGTAGGATTCTGTTTAAATCCACACCCTACGCCCTTCTATCTCAAAAACTAATTAAGATCATCATCAACAGGCGGATACAAGGCACATGACTGTGATCTCATTCAGATGTGTGCGATTTGTGTGTGAATGTGGCATATAGACACGCATATTCGCACATTTACTAAAAGTACATCAGACACAGACGTTCATCACATGTGGACAAACACTTCAGCAGAGACAATGAGAGAGAAATTCTAAGCATGTGTTTGCATGTTTCTACTTCAGACACAGCGACATGGTCCTGACCCAATAGTGTCACAACAATGTTATTATGTTTAATCATGTAAAGACAACTATGCAGCTGAAAGGAACATTGTATCAAATCAAAATTAAGCCAAATTCCAAAATATCATCTAAGGATATGCATCATATATCAGCAACAGATTACATGCAGACATGGTTTGCATGTGTTTTTGAATCTAGGATGATACAGTAGTTGATAGCAGCTGTGCTGGGTCCCGCAGCTCACACACAGCTGACCTCCACAGACTACAGTTTATAAAGATTAAAAACGTTAAATGCTGCAGTAACCTCAAAAACATCCACAGAGTGGCTTTTTTTTTTTTTTTACAGACTAGATTTAATACAGTTAAAATCAAAAGTTTACATACACCTTGCAGAATCTGCAAAATGTTAATTATTTTACCAAACATAAGAGGGATCATACAAAATGCATGTTATTTTTTATTTAGTACTGACTTGAATAAGATATTTCACATAAAATATGTTTACATATAGTCCACTGTGACCCTGTTCAAAAGTTTACATACACTTGATTCTTAATACTGTGTTTGTTACCTGAATGAACCACAGCTGTTTTTTTGTTTAGTGATAGTTGTTCATGAGTTCCTTGTTTGTCCTAAACAGTTAAACTGCCCGCTGTTCTTCAGAAAAATCCGGCATTTTTGTGTATTTGAACCCTTTCCAACAATGACTGTATGATTTTGAGATTCATCTTTTCACACTGAGGACAACTGAGGGACTCATATGCAACTATTACAGAAGGGTCAAATGTTCACTGATGCTCCAGACGGAAGTGCAATGTATTAAGAGCCGGGGGGTGAGAACTTTTGAACAGAATGAAGAATGAATTTTTTTTTATTTTGCCTAAATATCATATTTTTTTCCATTTAGCACTGCCCTTCAGAAGCTACAGAAGATACTTACATGTTACTTACAAAGAAGTTAAATTTACCCTGATCTTCAAATTCCAAAAGTTTTCACCCCCTGGCTCTTAATGCATTGTGTTTCCTTCTGAAGCATCATTGAGCATTTGAACCTTCTGTAATAGTTGCATATGAGTCCCTCAGTTGTCCTCAGTGTGAAAAGATGGACCTTAAAATCATACAGTCACTGTTGGAAAGGGTTAAAATTCACAAAATTATGAAAAACCAAAGAATTTGAGAGACCTAAAGGATTTTCTGAAAAATGTAACTGTTCAGGACAAACAAGGGACAAAACAAAACAAAACAAAAAAAAAAGTTGTGGATCATTAAAGTAACAGCACAGTATTAACAAATCAAACTTTTGAACAGGGTCGTTTTTATAAATTCAACTATGTAAATGTCTTTTATGTGTACGTATTTCTTCTTATTCAGGTCAGTATTAAATAAAAACAAATAACATGCATTTTGTATGATCTCTCTTATTTTGGTAAAATAATCGACATTTTGCAGGTTTAGCAAAGTGTATGTAAACTTTTGACTTCAACTGTATATAAAAGCCAGAATCATGTGTATAGACAAGAACCACCATTACAGAATAATATTTTGCATTTTTATTGAAAAAGTTTTGAATATTAATCTTACATACCACCTGAAGTACTCCACTGTTCTGACTACTTGTGTGCAACTGGATTGCAGTTTTTCCCTAACGTGCAGCTTGTTTTACAGTCTACACATTCAGAAGTAAATACTGCCAGCAGACTAAAGCGTCATGTTGTAAACGAGGTGAACCGAGACGTTTGCATTTGTGTGGTCAGAAACTATGTTAGATGGAAAAGGAGAACAATGCCAAGGGCATATTTTCAACTCCACAAGGAGTTCAGGTTGTTCCCGTGCACACGGTGGTCGTAACCAGCGCTACCTAATAAAGTAGCCTCAGAGTGCATAGCATGCTGGACAATACTAGCACACACTTCTGTTCTAATGAAGAGTGTGAAAATGGTCTAACTGTAGCCAGGAATCAAACTCATTAAGCATCTGGAATTCATTAGGACCTCGTTAAAGCTGTGGACCTCATCATGAAGATATTACGGCCCTCAGCCCCCTTCCCACATTTGAATCTAACCCCAGAAAGCGCGAAACTGAGTCGCCACAGTCACCACTAGTTATCATATTCGGCTGTCCAAGTTAATGGCGAGTGGGAGTTAATCTCTTTTACAGCCATTTTCCTTGTTTTAAGGACTCTTTCATGTATGAAATTCTTCACATCCAAGTCATAGAAGCTTGAAGCATGTTAAATGTTATGACATGTATATCAAAGTGTGTACATATAAAACAGAGGGACCTGAAATGGTCTAGAAGTTTGAAATAATACACATTCTGAACAATATAAATAGTAATTCGCCATAACCATGCTTTCATCCCGGTGAAAAGAGGGAATGTGTCCAAACAGAGGCAAGATGTGACTGTGTGGTCTGCAGCATGAAGGATGAATGGGAAAGAAATGACTACAGAAAAACATCAAGTCATTGAATTAACGCTCAAAGTCTGGCCCGCCGTCTGAGAGAGGCTCTGTATCACTCATGTTAATAGAGATAATGATCTCCATCTAAACCGTCGTCAGCCCTGCCGCCTGACAGAGAAGATGGAGTTTATAGAGCAATTAGTGAGCTTTATAAACCACTGCTTGATAGGAGCCACCTGGATGAACCGTGTCTTCTGTTCTCTGCTTCTGGTGCCTGCATTATTTTCTTTGTGTCTGCCTTCTGTTTCTTTATGTTCTTCTTTCCTTCAGAAAGTCACTGCCATAGTAACTGTTTCTAGGGATGTTGTCATGTGGGCTTTAGGGGTTAATTCATTTCCAAACCCTGAACATTGTTCCTTGTTTTCCTCTATTCTGATTAAGAGTTACTGATGATGTTTCTTGTCATTATGTCATCTCGTCATTCTGACTGAAGATGGTCTGTTCAGGAAGGTCACTTCTTCTTAAGACAACTGCTTATGCTCACAAACAATGAACAAACAACACCACACCCCACTGAGGAAAAAAAAGTCAGAAATATAATTCTGACCTTTTGTCCTCACAATTCCAAGTTTATATCTCGTAATTCTGACTTTTCTCGCAATTCCAAGTTCATATCTCGGTATTCTGGCCTTTTTTCTCTCAATTCTGACCCTATGTCTCGCAATTCAGTGTTTATAGCTTGGAATTCTGACCTTTTTTCTCACAAATCCGAGTTCATCTTTTGAAATTCTGAAGTTTTTTCTCAGAATTCTGACTTTTTATCTTGCAAATCCGAGTTTATATCTCTGAATTCTGACCTTTTTCCTCACAATTCTGACTTTTTTTCTCACAAATTCGAGTTCATCTTGAAATTTTTTTTCTTTCTTTTTTTTTTTTTTGCAATTTCGACTTTCTTGCAATTCTGGCTTTTTTTTCCCGTAAATCCGAGTTCATATTTTGTAATTCTGACTTTTTTCCCCCCTCGCAATTTTGACTTTTTTACCTCGCAAATCTGAGTTCGTATCTCGGAATTCGGAATTCTGACTTCCCCCCCCTCACAAATCTGAGTTCATATCTCAAAATTTTGAACTTTATTTTTTTTGCAATTCCGACTTTTTTCTTGGAATTCAGATTTTTTTTTTTCGCAAATCCGAGCTCATATTTTGGAATTCTGAACTTTTCTCTTGCAATTACAACTTTTTTTGCTATTCCAAGTTCATATCTCACAATTTTGACCTTTTTCCTCACAATTTTTTATTTTTTTGTAATTCCGAGCTCATCTCTTACCTTTTCTCTTGCAATTCTGACTTTTTTTTGAGTTTATACCTCGGAATTCTGACCTTTTTCCCACAACTCACATTTTTCTCTCAGAACTGCGAGTTATAAAGTCCAATTCTGAAGGGGAAAAAAGACATGTTCTCAGAATTGCAAGTTTACATCTTGCAAATGTGACTTTACAATTCGCAATTATCTCTCAATTCTATGAAGAAAAGTAAATTGTGACTATATCTCACAATTCGGACTTTATTTCTCGAAAATGCAAGTTTATATCACACAAGAATGACTTTATAATTCGCAATTGTAAGTTTATGTCATGCAGTTCTAAGAAAAAGTCAGAACTGTGAGTTTATAACTCAATTATCTCACAATTCTGAGAAAAAAAAAAAGAATTGTGAGATGCAAACTTGAAACTGCAAGAAAAAAGTCATAATTGTAAGATAAAAAGATGTAATGGCCTTAATTCAATGTGTTATTTGCCATTTCTTTACAATTATTTGTGAAATGTACAATTTCTGAGAGAAAACCATTTCAAAGCCATTTTTTTTCTAATGTAGTTCAGTGCACAAGACTTTCACATTCTCTTTATTGACCATGAGTGTAGATGGATGTGTTGGATATGCACACTACCTAGTAGACCAAGTGTTGTTTGTGTGGACACAGAAGGTATTTGCCAACATTTTGGACTGTTCTTATGCCCAAAAATTATGTAGTGCAGACTGTATGTAAGCCATCATAAGAAATAAACTTTTGGTTTTATAAATGATACACAGCAACAAAAAGTGGCTGAAGTTAAGGCCTGAAGTTTTCTCACAAAAAGAACATATTTTGAAGAATGTTGGGGATCAAACAACTCTAGACCACATTGACTTCGTACGGATTAAAAAAAAAAAAAAAAAAAAAAAAAAGTGTGCAGAGAAAACAAAAATAATGACTTTATTAAACAATTTCTTCTCTTCTGTGTCAGTCTTCACTGCACGTTCATGAAAGTACCATGTTGCATTCATTTTGTGTGAAGCTGAACAATATTTGGAGTCTGACGTGACAGAGCAAGAAGAAAATTTTTAATTACCTTGGCATCTTATTATATGCTGCCACTCCATTCAGGTCTATTCAGTAAAATGGTACTAAAAATCAACAGGCCTCATCTCCGCACAGGCAAAGCTGCCCCTTAAACCCTGGCAGGTTTGGGTCTTTCAAGATCAACTGCCATGGACCAATATGGAGATAAACCTCTATGTTTATCAACAGCAGACTAATTGTGTCTAACATACTTTTAATGCCAAGTTCAACACAAAGCGCCCATGTTTTTAAATCCAACTTGAAATAGCACTTTGTCCCTCTGGACCGTCTGGGGAAGTGAGAAAAATGAAAAGAGGCGGGAGGGACAAAGACAAACCAAGCCAAAAATGATTTTAGTCTGTGCTCTGGAAGAGCAGATCTTCTTAAATCTTCCTCGAAGAACAGTCTAAGAAAGAGAGGAAGCTGACGGGAAAGAGACTTGTTTTGACGCTGGAACAGTAACCGATCGACCGTCCGCTGCGGGCCAAGCCTTTATTTGTGTTCTGAGGCAGAGACCGCAAGCGAGTGCTCCAGTGAGCCACACCCCCGAGTGAATGAACACCAGCATGCACAAACACGCATGCACACGCAAACACGGCGGATGGTCTGCCATCACCAAGCACTAAATAGAGGGGAGCCCACATTTATAAGAACAAGGCTGCTCCACCCAGCTCAACTCATTAAGAGAGGAAGAAGAGATAAAAAGAAAATGAGCATGCCAGTATTCTGCCACTGAACCACACTAAGTGAAAACAAATGAGAAAATGAGTGTCATATGAAAGTAAACATTTCCATGCTCACAGTATTTTATCAAATAAGCTTTATTGGCATCTATGGTCCCATGAAGAACCTTTAACATCCATGAATCCACCAAAGGCTCTTTATAGTGAAAAAAGATGCCTTATACTATATAAAATAGCTCATATTGTAGCTCTGAATATGACTATATCCATTTTTAACCACATTAAATTAGTGTGCAGCTTAGAAAGCAGTTTCCGACCACCTTTGCCACTGTTCGTGCACAGGTACTTGGGTAAAACAGCTTGCTGGATTGCTTATTTATATCTGAACCCTTAAGCCCTTTCACAGGATGAGGCCTGCCACTATGGCAACCCTCGGCAGCCCTCAGCAACCACAAAACGGTCGTCACAGGCAACCCAGCTGGGCAATCGGGCACTAATAGCAATGGTGGAGGGAGTGATCTGTTGCCAAAGCCACTCTTAGGTTTGGCTGCACATCTTTCTCCCAAGAGCAGCACGATCGACATGGGCATATCCTAATGGACTGAACGCACAGCTCTCCTCCCACTGTTCTCCTCTTCAAGGTGTGTGTGGTAAACATAAATATTCCCAAATGACAGCCCTCAGGGAGAATGAGGAAAAGTGGCAGGTTGAGGAAAGATGATAGAATGTCCTCAACATACCAGGAAACCAGTTTATTGATCGCATGAGTTATATTTTACACGAATACGATAAAACGTGACTTAAAAAACTAGTCCCTAGATGTGCCAATGTTTACAAGGTTCATGGAATTGCCTCTATTCTAAGTAAACTTGATATCCTTAAAGGGATAGTTCACCCAAAAATGAAAGCTACCCCATGATTTATCATCTTTCAGATGAACAGAATCGGAATTATATATGTATAAAAAAAGAAAATGCTCTGGCTCTTCCAAGATTTATAATGGCAGTGAATGGCTGTAGAGATTTTGAATTCCAATAAAGTGAAATAAAAGCTCCGGGGGGTTAATAAAGGCCTACTAAAGCGAGTATGAATATTTTTCTCACATAAACACATCGATTCGCTTCAGAAGGCCTTTATTAACCCCCCGGATCTGTGTGGAGCACTTTTTATGATGGATGGATGCATTTTATTGCACTTCAAAATCTCAACACCCATTCACTGCCATTATAAAGCTTGGAAGACCCATTAAATTTTTTAAAGAGCAGGTCGTATGTTTTTTTTAAAGTGTCCTAATATTGTGTTGGAGTCCCCTACAACAGGTTGAAACACATCTAAGGTCAGAAAACATTGTAATTTTCTCAGAATACACATTTATACATAGAGTCATTTGTCAATGATTTCGAAACAGTTCGTTCGAATCAGTTTTGTGCGTAAGGTCTTTAAACCCCTCCCTTCCATAAGCCTACTCTGCTCTGATTGGTCAGCTGGCCAAGCCTGTTGTGATCGGCACAGAGAGGAGTACTTCAAGTTAGCGAGCACTACCATCGGTGTTGCCAAGTCCGTGGTTGTTTTTCATGTTGTGGGTTGAAACAACCCCAGTAACGTCATATTTAGCCACTGGAATGCGAATTTACCAGGAAAACCCTACAAAAAGCGTGTTTTTTACACCCAGGATTTAATGGGGGCCCCCCCTTGAAACGTGACTGGACTAGTTTTAAGTAGCACTTAGGTAGGTTTTTGTTGTGAAAACCTGGCAACCCTGAGCATGCACCTACAAAAAACAATAATATAGTGCTCCAATCCGTTCTTAAAATAATGACATACAAAACATATGTTAGCCGAGTGCTACATGAAGATGTACACATAACGTATCAATCGTATTTACAGGTTGTGGTTAAGAGATGCATTTTGGTTCAAAGAGTGAAAATTAGAAGCCAAAGAAGATAAAAGACAAGATTAGAGAAACAGTCCTCAGTAAAACGACAAGCACAACAAAAGGTTACAATTTTATTGCTGTGGGTTTACTGAACACAACGTCTTCTCAACATGATGTAAACACTAGCGGAAGTGTTTGTGGGCAGGTCAGAGTGTTCGTATTTTGGGGGCAGGCAGGGATTATGCTAATACGTTACCTAGTAACCTTTTTTTCGAAAACCCATATGACTAACAGATTATTGGTTGCATATGGGAGTTGGCCACTGAGAACTCTTACAAACTCTATAATTGTAAAATCTAATTTGCAAGAAGACATTTACATTCAAATGATAATCCACATTGTGGATTATATGAACTGCTTATATGGATTCAGTCAGGTTTACTGAAAAGAAACAGCTGTTTGTGTGGCTGTTGCTTGCATTGGGTAGTTGTAAAACATTTCATAAAAGCTTATTTTGCAAAAACTCCAATTCCAGCAACACAGCGCCGCTCTGCTCATGTGAGCAGTGTGAAAACTGTAACCTGGCAATATGTATGCCAAAACAAATATACAAAACAGGCCTAAGAGTGCTGTAGTCATTATGTTCAAGCTCCTGGAAAATATTTTTCGCCTAGCACAGGAAGTGGATTCAAAAGCACTTTGTGCAGTCTTTCACCAGAAACATCATTAGACTTCCTGAATCCTTACAAAACATCTTCTATGTGTCACTCTCATGTCACTTTCTCATCGTCTATCACCCTCTTACAGAACGATGGAGAAGATGAAGAGTGAAAGAGAGCAACAGAGAGGGAAAAGAGGAGGAGAGGAGACTGGTACAATGGCCGTCTCTGTGCCTGAACGGACGCCAGGACGCGAGGAGGGAGGAGTGGAGGAGTGGAGGGTCTGACCAAACCGAGCAGTGTGGAAAAGCAAAAGAGAGAGAGAGTGAACACGAGAGACAGCGGGCGGGATGAATAAGCCCTCCTCAGCCCATCTCCGCCAGGCTCAGCCGTACAAGGACGGGCCTGTGCCTCAGAAGGGCGAGAAAACCAACACCACACACCCCGAACGCTCCGCATCAGAGCCCTTATTGTACACGCCACTTTTCCCAGGATACCCTACACCCCCTGAAGCGGGACTAATGGATATTCCTGCTATCTTTTCCCCTCTTAGCTCACTCTCTGGAGACTGTACCTCTACCTGAACCACAGTTTACAAAGATCACAGAGGACCATTAGAGGAAAAAGACCCCCTGCGCCAGGCACAACGGGTGTATAGATGTGTGTATATACAAGTATGAACGTGACAGACAGTGTTGAGGAGCAACTAAAAAAGTGAATTCATAAATGCACAGTATTAAACTATTCATTTTCATATTCACTGTAATTTGCCAAAGATTACATTCAACAGTGTTGATATGAATGTTTTAAAAATTAACTTTTGTAAAAATTAGATGGTGGCAAAGGTGATCTATATTAAAAAAAATAGCTGAAATAGAGAAATTGTTGCATTGAAATTGTTGGCAAAGGCTATTTACACTAACCCCACCCACGAACATGTGGTAGGGCTAGTCAACATAATAAAAGATGCCTGCTCTTGTGGCGTATGTGGTAAAGCGTGTGACATTTTGATGCCACTGACATGAGTTTGAATCTGCCTTTCGCCAAACTCACTCTTGCCCCTTTTCAAATCAAGTATCAGCATTTACTTTTAATTGAATGAGGAAAATAGTCAAAAAAAAAAAAAAAAAAGAAAATAAAGTGCCTCACGGGTGTTTATTGGTTAGGGTTGGGGGTAGGTATATGAAGGTATAGGGGTAGGTATATGAATTTTAATAAAAACGATCATTTACACTCAATACGTTGTTATTGCATACTGTTTTATAATGTGCTACAATACTGAGGTGCAAGTATCTTTATCTGATCTCATGACGAAAATGTACCTGTGTGAACTTTTTCCACAAGACGCGAAATACATACCAGTAAGTATCAATAAGTATCACTGCAGTTTTCAACAGAAATAAACACTAGAGGTGGTAAAACGGCAAGCATTTGTAATCATTTTTGTACACAGTTGTGATTACAGCTCCATGTGTTTCACTTTCCGGATGTAAAAAGCTTGCTCAGTAGCTCAGCCAGCACGGAATTGGACTTAGGATGTGGAATCCTTGGGTACGAATCCTGTGAAAAACATGACTTATGATGAAAGAGCTGAAAGATGAGAGATCAAAAAACAAGCTAAAAAAGGCATGCTTGCAATTGCATTTTTACATCACATTCGCTTTTGTTCGTTTTGTACGTTATTTGAAAAAGTCATGGAGCATTAGGGTTATAGTGCCACTCAACGTACATTCCAAGTCAGAACTGCGGTGACGCATACAAAACCAACGTCACATACAATGTACCATATCATCTGTTCCGGGGGAAAAAAACAAACACTCTTTAGCACCACTCAGTGGACATTTCACATCGAAAGTATCACAAAACGTACATGGCGGTATGTATTTTGCGTCTTGCGGAAAGGTTCCCACAGGTACGTTTTTCGTCATGAGATCAGGTTGAAATATCTGCCACTTGCACTAAGTAGTATAAATAGCAACTAACTAATATTATTGCAAAAAAAAATACTGCCATTTTTACATAGTGTAAATATAATCTACTGCTATTTGCACTTAGTGTAAATAGAATTCACTGCTATTTGCACAAAGTAAAAAGCATCTATCGCTATTTTCACTTAGTGCAACTAGCCGCTGCTAAAAACTATTTATTATTTCACGATACAGAAATTAAACATTTCTAATAGACCCTTCTTATAACCTGATATGGTGCATTTATACGTTTTTGTTTAATATTGTAAATCTAGCCATTTTCTTTTTTTTACTTTCAAAAAAAAAAAAAAAAATTGTGCATCCCTAAACTTCATAATTTCAGCTCGTTATTGGTTCAGTTAGCATTCTTTTAGTGCTTTTAGGAATTTTTATTAGCGACTACATAAATGCAACCCAATAATTAACTCTAATTGTGTGTAAACAAATTAAATAAAAAAAACTGAAAAGTGCAATAATGTTAGCATGAAGTTGCATCCACTTTTGAACAAGACACTGAAATAATTAAAATGAATCATTTAAAGTAATATTTAAAAAACATAAAAATCAGTCATTTGCTCATCCTCACATCTTTAAATCCCACTGTAGAAAGTGATACAGGTGAGAAAAAAAAAAAAAAAACAATTGAGCTTAGTCTCTGTTCCCTCAAATATAGCTGTTTATCTATTTATGAATTATCAAAATTATTTTTAATGTTTAATTGCATTTAATGTAAATTTGTTGGTTGCAGTCATTTAAATGTACTTTAATGCAGCCACTTAAAGCAATAGTTGAACTGAAAATGAAAATTTTATCATTAATTTCTCACCCTCATGTCATTCCAAACCCGTAAGACCTTTGTTCATCTTCAGAACAAAATTACGATTTTTTTGATGAAATTCAAGAGTTTTCTGACCTTGCATAGACAGCAACGGAACTGACATGTTCAAGGCCCAGAAAGGTAGTACATCCATGAGACACTGTAGCTTGTCAAGCTATAGTTTTAAAGTGTTGTCCATCCAAACAACACCTGAGGAATTCTGGGAACTTTTGTAAGTACTTGTAAGTACAGAAAAAGCAAGCTCATTTTTGAACTTTCCATTAATCTCTATAGCCAAACCACACAAAAAGGAGCAAACATTTCAGCAATCATGCCACACAGTTCCAAAATAATGGGTGGAAGCTGCCGGAAAGGGCACCACTCATACACAAGCACATCCTTAACAAGACATCATGCCAAGACTCTCTATGTTAAGTGCTGGAGACAGGTAAGAGTAAAAGGCGGCAATAGTTCCCTGAAGAAGAAAAGAGGAAGAAGCAAGACTGAAGAGATTCCAGTTTGAGGATGAAAAACGAGGAGAGAGCTTGAACGGATCTTAAAATTCCAGTAGAAATATGTGAGGCAAAGATCCTAACCCTCTCTGGCACCAAAGTGCCTTCTGGGATCTAACAAACACCACAATTACACCAGAGTCCCCCATAACAGACCCTCATGACAGACGAACATAAAAGACTCGGAGGCCACTGACAGTAAAGAGCAAGCCGACTGTTTATGTGCATGTTTGCGCGTCCAGTGTTTCTGACCACAGATGTGGCAGCAAATCAACCCTATTGCTACACCTCATTGGCTGCTTCCTTGTTCCTGCCTTTCAGCATCATTTAATCCAGAACTTTCCCTTATATATCTAATCCATTGTTTGGCACGGCTAACTCCAGCCTTTCATCCCTGCACTAAAACCGTACACTCTAGCGAAACAATCTAAAAAACAGATGCAGCTGAAGCCCGTAACATAGATGTTATGAGAGAGCCTGTGAAAGAATGAAGTATGAGAAAAATGTTTTGATTGTGCATAGACAGACTGAGAACAGAAGGTGACGACCCTAATTTGGGCTGGATTGGTGTCAGCAGTAAATTAACAGGGTTAACTGGATGGCTGGCTGAGATATATTGGGAGGCCCAAAGCTGGATGTCTGTGGGTCAAAATAATGGCTGAGATATTTCATACTTTCAAAGTGGCATGCAAGGAGGGTGTCTTGAACATGATGGTTAAGGCTCCGTCTACACCACACTCTCCTTGAATGCATGTGTGCACTGATGTGATGTCTGTGAGAGAATGTATGATTAGGGTTGCACAATTGGGCCAACAAAAATCATAACACAATTATTTTGTCATCTAATGTAGTCTGAACTCTAATATAGAGTTAGAACAAAGAACAACAACAAAAAAAAAAAAAAAACAATATTACACAGAAAAAGGCAAAAAACTGCCTTTTGTTTCCAAATCAATGTTTTGCACACAAAACTTTTTACAAAACAAAAACAAAACAACACACAAAGACTACAAAAAACAAAAACATTAGAAACAAAAGCAACATAGAAGACAGAAACAAATGTGAAATAAGAAAAAACACAAAAAACAAGACATTATGAAAACAAAAAGGGACAAAAAAGACAAGACAAAAAGCAAACAACAAACAAGACAAAAAAAGACACATAACAAACACAAGAAAAAAAAAACAACACAAGCCAAAAAATTAAAGAAAAAACAAGACAAAACAATGAACACCACAAGCCAAAAACACGACAACATCAGAACAAAACACATTACAAAAAATATTTAAAAAAGACGAAAGACAAAAAGGAAACAACAAATAAAACATGACCACAAAATAAATAAGACAAAAAACAAGACGAAAATAAAAACACCACAAATCAAAAAACTACACAAGATCAGAAAAAAAAAAAAAAAACATTACAAAAAAGACAAGACAAAAAGCAAACAGGACAAATAAAATGACAAAATACAAGCCAAAAACAAACACCACAAGACAAAAAAAAAAAAAAAAAAAAAAGCTAAAAAACACTACACCATCAGAAAAAAACAAAACAAAAAAAAAAAACATTATTAAACAAAATAAAGCAAGACAAATAAACAAACACCACAAGACAAAAATACAACAATATAAACTAACGAAACATTACAAAAAAAAGACAAAAAATGAGACAAAAACAACATAAGTCAAAAAAACAACACAAGAGCAGAAAAAAAAGAAACATTACAAAAAAATAAGACAAAAAGCAAAAAAAAAAAAAAAAAAAAAAAAAAAACAAAAAACAAACAGCACAAACAAAACAAAAGAAAAAACAAAAGACAAAAAGCAAACAACACAAACAAAAGAATTAAAAGACAAAAAAAAAACAAAAAAATTACAAGAAACAAGACAAAAAACAAACATTGCAAGACAACCGGTACACTTATTATGAAATACATACGAAAGGCATTTTACAATTTTAGTTTTATTAGCAGGGTTTCCATCCTAGTTGCAAATTTAAAGTATGTACAAAATTGGAATATCGCATAAAACATAAGTAGGAGAAGCCACTGAATACAATAATTTTCATATATAGAAGGTACACACCTGCTGTTTGGAAATGCAGGCAAAAAAAAAAAAAAAGTTATGACAGGCAGTTATACAGAAATACTTTGACGACAGATTTTTCTCGGGTATTTAAGAATGACCATAACACTTCAGCTGCTGTGCAACGAGGTAAGTCTGCTGGTTAGTCAGGTTATGCCATGTCATAGCGCAGTCACGTGACTTTTTAGATGCAGATTGAGGCATTTATTCACAAAGGTGTTTCCATCTCCAATTATTTGCATTAAACCTTTTTTGCAGTCAAAAACCACCTCAAGTGATCATAAAAACTTTTTTGCTAATTAAGATGTGATACTTTAAAATGCACATACATGTGATTCATTTCAAGTGTTGTGTGTAAAAACATCTTAAGAAAAGCAGATTCACATACTTTCTAAAGCACAAATATTGCAAACATCTGCTGAATGTCCCTCTAATATCTGACAGCAACTTGCATCCAGATGAAAACTGACATAGATTAAATGTCTCCAGGGCTATAGAAGTCTAAACGAGATAATCTGCCCTTCTGAACTACATGGGCACAAACGCATTACAGAATTATAATTTTTAGATGACCATTTCCTCTCATTCTTTCTCCCACCTAGATTTGCATGGACATTTTCACAGCATACATCTATATTAAGATTTTTTGGTTGACAAAGGCCAGTGCTCAGTGTCACTATCTTCATGCTGACTTCTCCCAGACCTCCCATGAGCTTCGTTGAGAAGCATTCAAACAGTCGTCTTTAAAAAGACCGAGCGTTTCTGACGGGGGAATTGGGATGTTATTGAGTTTAATAAGCGGTGTCATGAATGTGTGTTTATTTAACATCCACAGCACTGATAAAATGACTGGAATGTCTTCAGCCATCAAAGGTCCTGCCTGTTTTTTCCTGCTCTGACATCTGCCTTGAAGAAACTTCTGTGGGACTGAGCCTGTTACTAAATAGCAGACATATCTCGCAATAACTTTCCCACAACTTCCTTTGCTCAATTTTAGCTTTTGGGACAGGCTCTGGTGCGCTTTCCCTTCAGATTATTACCCGTGCTCTCGTTTTTTTTTTTTTTTTATCCCCCAAGGTGCAGACAACAGCACTAATAAGTGCATAACTCGTACAATAATGAAGATCTCAGGGAGTGTGCTTCCAAAGATGCTAATAAGCCTGAGGTTAAAAGAAGCTACAAGAAAGGTCAACCACACTGTTTCAATGATGTTTTAAATTAACCACTTCCAGGTTGTGCTCTCATGAGCGTCAGCATGGCGAGGTGACCTTTTCAAAGTTTATGTACTCACCGCCCGCTATGAAAATATTGGAAATGCTAACCCTTTTATTGCGAAGGGTATTTACGGATGGAAATCATAATCTCGTTTCCTGAGAGCGTGATCATGGAGCTCGTTGCAAAGAGGCATCGCAGTTAATTTGTGCCACTGAAGACCTGCTTTTCCCATGAAGTCATATATAGGCAGAGACTAAAGGGATTTGTGAGCCACATATCAGGAGCACAGCAATGCAATCCTCGACCGTGAGAAGACTCAATGTAGCATGTACTATGAACATGAACACACATGGTAACTCCTCAGATGCATTAGGCAGAACTAACATCAATGTTCCGCTGCAGATCCCAGCAACATTGAGATTTACCAGACCTCATCGCTCCAACTTCACTTGCTCAGTTTTGACAACCTGTACTTATTCACATTAAATATAAAAACTGACCGCAAGCTTAAAAATAAACTTTAAGAAGTCATATACGTTTATAATTTATGACTGGCATTTTAAAAATTGCTTGTAAATGTCTCCTTATGCTATATCGTCACCAAATCTTGGATTCAATCCTTTTATCAACTTGGTTTCTTTCAATTAGCAATTGCTTTTTAACTGATTAAGGGTGAGTGATATACCAGTAGACACGATAAACCGGTAGATATTTGTCAACAGATTTTGAACTATCGTCTCTCTTGTGGTTACACGTTTAAGTGACTTTGCTGTGCTATGTGGCTATGAAAACTTGTTGGTATTTGCTTGTTGGTTTTTTTAACCATTGCTGTTTGAAAGCAACTGACTTAAAGCCGTTAAAATGCAATCAGGAGCAAAAGAGAACTCATTTTGCATTTCGCACGCACACGAAGACAGTGTTCATAGAGCACGGGAGTATTCAACAGTTATTTTTACCACTTTATAGGCCTGTGGGGTTAAATACACACACTTGTATGTGCCAAAATTCCCATTTGTGGAAGTATCCTCATAAACACGGTAATTTAGGTCTTAAGTGAAAGCGAACAGCTGTGAAAGAAAACACATGTGTAACAGTATATTGGATCTGAGCTGCTCTTAAAGTGACAGCAGTCTAATATTCCTGCTGTCTGTCATTGAAAGAGAGAAAATCACTCCCTGCTCTTGACTAAATCACTTTTGCAACTTTAAAGGAGAAGTCCACTTCCAGAACAACAATTTACAGATAATGTACTCACACCCTTGGCATCCAAGATGTTAATGTCTTTCTTTCTTCAGTCATAAAGAAATTGTTTTTTGAGGAACATTTCTGCATTTTTCTCCATATAAAGGACTGATATGGTGCCCCGATTTTGAACTTTCAAAATGCAGTTTAAATGCGAATTCAAACAATCAAGAAGGGTCTTATCTAGCGAAACGATTGATTATTTTCATTAAAAAAAAGACAATTTATATACTTTTTAATCTCAAACGCTCGTCTTGCCTTGCTCTGCCTGAACTCTGTGTATTCTGGCTCAAGACAGTTAGGGTATATCGAAAGAACTATGAAGTTATCTGATTAATATCATAGTATGTGTCAGAGAACAGGCTTCAGTTGGTATAAATTCATTCTTGGGATGCGCTGGGATATTAACATTTATTACATGCTGAATGCGCTGCATATCAGTTTAATTCTCAAATGCAATGAGTTATTTAAGACGGTCATATTGCTTTTAGACATTTCTTTCTTTCTTTTTTTTAATACTGATGTTATAATAATGCAGCAGTGCTTTTTCCATCATATTTGTTTAACAATAGGCACAATTCAATTTTTATGGTTCCGGAAACACGCAAGCGATTTATGGAATCACTTAATGATGTAGATGAAAATATAGCACAAATATGCCATAAATATTTATAATGGTTAACTTAGAAATCTATAGTAAATTCTGTCCTTGCCCGTGTTTCAGTGCACGGTTATGAAAGCGCATCATGGCGGGAGCTCGTTCACTTTAGCGCGTAACTTAAAGTTCACTGGCATTTGCATTCTTTTGACACACTGGGAGAGAATAAAGCTCATTCTGTTTCTGATTCTAATATAACTAGCATAAATGTTTCACTTTTTGTGAGAAGAAAGCACCCCTACAACAACTTCTGAAACTGAATGGTAGTGTTCTACTCTAGCATTACATAAAAATGTATTTTTAACATTAGTGTAATAAAAAAAAAAAAAAAAAAAAATCTGCTTAGTCTTCACTCTATGAATTTAATATGCACTGGTTCTTATTTAAGCTACAAAAGTTATTTAGGCAAGAGCACGGAGTGATTTTCTCTTTGTCTTTTGTTCATGGCCCCAAATATTGCAAGCTACTGCGATATGCATATTGCAATAATTTGATAATTTCGATATATTGCACAGCCCTACAATGTTCTATTGGATGTTACTTGTTGTGTCACGGCTGGTTCAGACAAAAATGTTTATATTTTGTCACACTGCATTCAGTTAAGACATGATGTCATTGTCTTTTTCGTGACTGATTGAATTCGGGACAAGTAGAGCCCCCTCTGGTTTTCACAACAAAAGACGTCTGGCAATCAGCGCTCCAGATCTCATTTGTGTAAAGGCTACTTGCTATTTAAAACAAGAACGGGCTCTTTAGAATGTGCTGCCCTGACTTGTATTTCAATAGGTCATACATCACCACAAAAGAACCCCTATCAAACCATACTCTCTGGTTATTTTTTATATATAAAAATAAAAGAGTGGCTCTACCTGAGAGAGGGGTCGGGACAGTCTGTGACTCTGTACACTCTTCTCCTCTGAGGACCAAGAATGAAACTGGAGGCTGAAAAATAAAGAAATATTTCACTTTAATGAATGCAGACCGTGAGACATTTCTGAACTGGTGCTGAATTCATCAAGTTTTGAAACAAACTGCAACTGACATGATATAGGTTGCAGTTACATGAACTTGAGCCATAAAGTTTGAGGTTTTTTTAATCAATTCAGATGGCAAGCAGAAATGGACCAAGAATGTGAAACTATACAGATGTGTCAAGATGAAAAGATGTAAATCATAGCCACAGGCAGTTACCTCTATAATAACTACTATACAATATATAATATACATTACCATTCAAAAGTTCACTGAGTAAGATTGTTTTAAAAAAATAACATCACTTACTCAGCAAGGGTGTATTAAACTGATCAAAAGTGACAGTTCATACAATAATATTACAAAAGACTAAATAAATACTGTTCTTTTTTTTTTTTTTTTGTTTTTTTTTTTTTTTTTTTGTTTTTTTACAAAAATATGAAGCAGCACAACTGTTTTCTTCATAATAATATAAATGTTTCTCAAGCAGCAAATCAGCATATTAGAATGATTTCTGAAGGAGACTGCTGTAATGATGCTGAACTTCAGCTTTGATCACAGGAATAAATTTAATTTTAAAATATATTGAAAAAAGATTCATTTTAAATTCTAATAACACTTCATAATATTACTCTTTTTACTATAAGTCTGACCAAATAAATTAAGCCTCTATGAGCATAAGAGACTTCACTCAAAAATATATATTTTTAAAAAATTAAACCTTACAGAGCCTAAACATTAATAGTAGTGTACAATATCAGGTTTTTTGAAGTAATGTATGAGATCATCTTACAGTATATAGCTCACTAGTCACACGACCACTGTTCATTTTTGGATGACTATCCCTTTAATGCAGCGCTTAACAATATAAATCAAATACCATCTCTTCAAAAACAAATCAGAGTGTGTTAGTCCTAACGCACAACACAGATCTTATTGGGCGGCAATATCACAAGTAACAAGTTATTTTCTCAGCACCCTGCTGTGTTGTAATGCAGGCATCTGGCAAGTTCTGCTTGATTAATCCATAATTTATGAATGTAGCCATAATCCATCACTAAATCTAATCAAATGAGCTTCACCAGTAGTGATACGTGGAATGTGCTGCAGTCACTCAGAGGTCAGACACTTATGTTAAATCTGAGGAGAATAGATAGAGATTTGCATCTGTGTGTGCGCGTGTATGGGATTCAGGACAACTGAATATTTCACCTGTAGTTAAGTGCTGAACTTTGACCTATTCCCTCTGCATAAACCCTGTGCTGATTCCATAACAGGAAACTTGGTACAACCCTCCATCTTAAGAAAACGTTCTTCACAATGAACATTATGAACTGCACAAGCAGTCCCAAGCATCTTAACATGCATCCTGTACAATAACTTTAAGCTTTACCTATTTTCTTGGAACTAACATCTTAAAAACGTAAACCCAAAAATAAAAACTGCACAATGTCCAAGCTGCTTTTTTTCATACAATGAAAATGAATGATGACCAATGTTTTCAAAATTTACTAATCAATAATGACTTGGTTGCAGAAGACTTGGCATACAAAGATTTTTCTGGTCGACTAGTAATCGTTCATTTTAAGCATTAGTCGACTATTAGTCGCACGTTTATTAATAAACCATATAAATCATAATAATAAGCCTTTAATCGCCTACATAGCCTAATAAGTTCTCAAGTGCATGCAAAAAAAAAGCTTGCTGGATTAAAGTTTTTATAATTTATTGATAAACTATAGCACTTTCTTTGTTTACGACTTAAGAGATGAAGTCCACTGACACTGACTCGTCATCTCCACATTAGTGATGTGACTGTATGCATGTTTCATACGGATTACATAATCTGAGAATATGTGTTTTCTATTTGAATTGGTTCATTTAAAATTAGACATTTCACTCTCTATGTATATTTGTCATGCCTGTAAGGCAACTATACACAGAGTTTCAGAGTTTTGCGCTCAAGTTTACAGAGACCGAGACGGCATCCTGTTTGTTTGAATTATTTTACAAAAGCACAATGTTTCGTTGTTATTGTGAGTGCACACAAATAAACATAGAGTCTTTACAGATTCAAAAAATGTATTACTTTTATCTGTATGACCAAAAAATTATGGAGTATTTTAAGAGCAAGTGACCGCACCGGCACCTCCATCTGTCCTGCAGTGACCGCGCCACTGTTCAGCTACTGACACTTCAATAGCACATATTTTTCTAGGTTAGCATTAGATTGAGTGGTCATGTAAAGTTGCTACTACTTACATATTTCATATAAAAAGCCATATTTGAGGTCGATAAATGATAGACGAGCATTTGGATGTCCTGTCCGATGTATTATATTACCACAAAGACCAGCCGTTAATAATCTGTCAGTCATGGTCTGCATGACTTTGCCACTTTCTGTGGATTTTTTTTTTCTGCGAGCAACTAATAAAATTTTGGTCGACAAAATTTAGTCAACTATAAGGGGTCAGCCCTACATACAACATACGACTTGCATGAACTTTTATAGTGTTCGTGGAGCTTAAATGTCATGCTCACTACCACTTTCATTGTAAATAAAACAGCTTGTATATTCTTGCAAAATATCTTTTTGTTATCAAAAGTAGAAAAATAAACGTTTTGCTGATAGGCTTAATATCACTCATCCAACACATACAATCTACTCTAAATGAATGGAGTATATTTTCATAAACACTTCTGTTACAGAAATACAGCTAACCATAAAGTAATAAAGTAATTAAAGGCATCAGTCAGGAAAACATAAACTGTGCCAGAACACATTTGTCCAATGTCTCCATTGTAACAGCCCTTAAATGGCTTCTACAGTGCTGTTCTTTACATGATCAATAACACTAATGGACCACAGAGAGCAAACAGGCTGCTGAAATCATTACTTTGTCAAACTGTAAAACCAAAACACGTATGGAAGTATGTAGATGTAATGTTTGCTCAAAGCACTGCCAGCATGCAATCCCATTGTATAAACATAATCATTGTCCTTGAATCATTGTGACAGTAGCAAACCTCAGTAGAGCAGTAAACTTATGTAGTTGTACCTCTTATTGGTGGGTGTGATTCTGCCCCCTTTGCGGTCAGGGCTGGGTGGTGGCTCAGGTGAATATGGCCCAGGTGACAGAGAGGCTGGGCTGGAGATGGTGTACTCTCTGTAGTTCTGGTTCTCATCTCGACTCACCTGCACAGCCTCCTGCACAACCACAAGAAAAAAAAAAAAACATTAATAAAACATACTTGCGTTTAAATTGATCAGTTCTGATCAAAGAAGTCTATAGATAAATACTCTTTTCTCCACCCTCAACACATTTTTTTAATTTAAAATATGAATATTAAATAAAATAAAAAATAGATGCACTAGATGCATTTTTTGTTCAATTTAAGATGTGGCAACAACTTATTGCTAAACTCTCATGTGTGCTTCTTCACAAGTTCTCACATGGTCGTACGGAAGGACTACGAGACCTGTGGGGCTCACAATCCTTCTGATCGTAGTATCTGTTACAACAGAGAGCCGTCAGCAGTCCCTTTAGCATTTAAAAGACAGGAACTCTGTCTGATTTATAACACTCCCAAGTTCCTTTCACATGTCATGGACTTTCACAGACATGCAGAATTATTGTTGCATAGAAAACGAACAAGTGGGAAATATAGACTCAAATGTCTTATTTGAGCTCAACCTGACAAACTATAAATCTTTGATAAGAAGATAAGTTCATTTTCTCTTAATGGATACCAGACGTGCTCTACTGCATATCTGAGAAAAGAACCCAACACTAAGCCCTGCGCCAGCGGTTCAGTAGGGTGACATACTCACCACAGGCCTGCATAGACTGCCGGTTTGTTGCTTCTTGCAGCAACTTTTTCTAAATAAGGATATGCTGCCATTTTAATATTGCAATATCTGCAAGACTTTTTAATGTTTTTGAAAAAGTCTGCATTAATTTGGTCAAAATATAGTAAAACAGTAATATTGTGAGATATTATTACTATTTTTATATATATTAAGATGTCTTTTATTTTTGTGATGCAAAACCTGAGTTTTTAGCATCATTACTCCAGTAATCAGTGTCACATGATCCTTCAGAAATCATTCTAATATGCTGAAATTCGAAAATTTATAATGTAGACCCCTATATAGTCATAAAAATGGAATTTACTATATATATATATATATATATATATATACACACACAAAATGCTATCGATATAATGTATATAATACATACGGATATGCTGTATATAATTTGCCAAATTTGGGATGAATAAATCAAAACTTTTTTTTTTTTTTTTTTTAAGGAATATACACCAGAATTTTTTTTAAATTCATTTTATTTACCAGAAAAATGTAAATACACAAAACAGTATTTGTGGGAAAATTAAATAAACAAACAAACTAACTAACTAATTCTTTTTTTTTTTTTTTTTTTTACAAAATTAGAAATGAAAATTAGAAAAGCTTTTTATGTTTCCATGATTTCAATAATTTAGACATGTATTTTGATTAATATGTTTATTTTAACCATTAAAACAGAGTCTAGAAACATTTAAATAAAAAAAAAAAAAAAAAAAAAACAGAATCCAGAAAAAATGACCCCCAAAAAATAAATAAAAAAATAAAAAATAGAAACCTGAATTTGGGGGGGAAAAAAAGAAAATTGATTTCATAAGACCCTAATAATGCAAAATAGAATTTATAATAAGACACACCTAGTGAGCAAATACTTAAAATTAAGGGGAACTGAAAAGTTAATAACTTGCAAATCCACATGAAATCTGTGCCTGAAGAACAATTATATTTAAATAAATGAATAAATGAATTTTATTTTTAATACAATTCTTACTGATCATGAGCATAGTCTCTTTGCATTTGCCAAACATCTGCAGTTAAAAGGCACAGTTCAAAAAAGACAAAATGTAAATATCGGTCATCATTCACCTTCATTTCATTTCAAACCAATATGACCTGTATTTTGCTACAGAGAATGTTGTGGAGAAACCAAACAGTTTTGGCCCCAGTCCACTTTCTGACAACCAAATTCTCAAAATACCATATTTTATGTTTCACAGAAGCAGCAAAGTCATCTTGGAACAACATGAGGGCGAGTCAATGACAATTTTCATTTTTGGGTAAACTTTCCCAACAACATTTGTTTTTTTACTGACCTGGAAGCGGCCGACCACTTGCTCTGTGATTCCATTGGTCTGACCAGGAGTGGGAGGAGCAGGTCTATTTGGAAAGAAACAAACATTAGTTTAAGGCATGTATAGTTATTTAACTAAACAAATGCATTGTTGAAAACTTCTTCAAAACTTTCTGTAGCTTTAGTGAGTATGGCTTTATAAGTAACAAATCTGGTATAAACCAGGAGATGCAAGCATGTTTCAGGAGTCAGAGTAGCTGGATAAACCTAAAACTTCACTCAAAAGAAAATCATTTCTCAAAATCATCATGAAACATAAAAATCCATTTGAGAGACTGACACAAGCAGAAAGAATCCCCTCAATACCGCCATTTATTTCCTCCGCTAAAAATAACTAAATGCAGAAGGCTGAACGAGCGAGAATGTAAGTTGATGAAATCTGACAGAGAAAAGACAACACAGTCTTGTTTAAATACATTAGCAGAACCCCTGACCAGGAAGCACCACATGTCTGAAAACGTTTATTTATCTTAAAATTAATCCCTGGCATATGTTTGGTACAGAAAGCTCTTTATAGCTTCATGAGGAAGGAATGCCACACAAGGGCCTGATTCAGAGCCGGTCCTCTACGTCTTCACGTACCTCAGTCAAACTGGCTTCGCTTATTCCTTGGGAAGCCAAGATCTCCTCGGGAAACTATTATTATTTTATTTCTTGAATATTCTTGTTACATAAACACCCACTTTTAGTCTTTCATGGGTATATGAAAAGAAAAAGCTCACCAATTAAGGAAATGGATTCACTCTGGCCACGTAATCTGGTTTATTTGTTGAATTATTTGCGCTTCAAACTGTAGACGTTTGAAACACTTCATAAAGAGCACTTTCAGTCAGAGAGTTGATGTAGGGCTGAGAATTGGATTAGTCTTTCCAAATAAGCTTTTTTTTTTTTTTTTTCACTGGCGTTAATGAGATGTTTTACTGCGAGGTCTTAAGCGGAGCATCCTCCCATCGCTGCCAGTAAAAACAAGACACGAGCAGCCCAGCGGACGTATTCATTTTACGCGCCCTCTACCTTTTGCTGCTTCTGCTCGCAATTGTTTTATCTCTCATACTTAGTTTCACTCCATTTCATCCTAATGTCATGTCTTTGATTTATTCTTTCCTCTTAAACTGAACATTCAGTTCTCCCCCTTCACCTTTCTGGCTCAAAGCTGAGGAGGTCTGGAGATGAGCTTTGGATGAGTCTCAAATTGAGAAATGCTACTTTTTGGAGAGGGGATGGAGTCAGCGTATTAAAGCCTTTGTTATCCTTTAACTTCTGGTTTCTTATTTTTCCTGCTACAAGACAGTGGTTGGATAGGCAGAGACAGACAATTAAGATGAAAACAGGTTGTCTGTACACTGAGCTCTGGCAGAATGGGCATAAATCAGCAGTTGCACAATAGATTTTAAAACCGTACTGCTTTTTGCACAAGTACTGACATGATTTAGGGTCTAGAATCCACCCAGCATTGTTTGGGATCAACTTTGGCGTCATATAATGCAACGGGTTGAGGAAAATAAATTAATTTTCATTGCTAGAATGTTTTAAAGCTGAGTGTGTTCATTTGGTATCATTAATGCTACCAAATCTAAGTTTTGATAATCGTCTCAGGTGGCCAAACAGATACTTCTAGTTATTCTAGATAGTTCTGACTCAATATTTAAGCCATTGTCTACAAATCCAATACTGGTCATTAACTGCTTTAAAATGATGATTGAAAATTACCCCCTTATTTACTCACCCTCAAGCCATTCTAGGTGTATATGACTTTATTTTTTCAGACAAATACAATCGGAAGTTATATTAAAAAAAAAAAAAAGGTCTGGCTCTTCCAAGCTTTATAATAGGAGTGAATGGCTGTTGAGATTTTGAGGTCCAATAAAGTGCATCCATCCATCATAAAAAGCACATGGCTTTGAGTGGTTAACCCTCAAAGACCGAGACAGCCACCCATGGCTAAAGATAATTATTGTTTTTAAATATTTAATAACTTTCGAACCGCTAATCCAATCTGAATGCTTTCAAATGTAATCAAAGCTGAGATTCTCTTTTTGTATTATTTTGTCTCATTTGGATATTCAGAGGCTCTGCAGTGAACGTGATTATGCCATCACATTTTGATCTGCATTGATTCGTCCGAAGAAACCATTGCATTTCTTTTGTCTGAGCCAAACAGGAACGATTGTTGACGCTTAGTCCCACCTCTGTGCCCAGATTGGTTTAAACTGTCATCTATTCAACCAATAAACATTGGTTTTGGAATTTTTGAACCACCAGTTAGCACGTTTCTTTGGAAATTTGAGCAAACTCAAAGTGAAAAGTAAAGTGCGTCATGTGTACATGAAAACAAATACAAAATAACATTTGCACGAGAGCACTCGCTGAAAAAGCACAGAAAAACACATGACAGAGCACTCACATAAAACAAACCAAAAACAAGGATGAAACAGCAGCACATATTTGCTAAAGCACTGGAATTTACATTTTCAAATGGCTATGCGCTGTCCGGTAAAATCGACTCAGACTACAGTTAGCGGATCGATTCATTTGGCTGTTATATTATGTAAATTATTCTTATATAGTTTATAAAGATCATTTGCACTATTTTTTTCTGATGCATTCTGTATATTTGTCTCTTATTTTGTGTGTAGTTTGTGATTCATTTGTATTGTTTGTATATTTGTTGCACAAGACCATTTGTGCAATTGTTTTCACTACTTGCAGTGTTTTCAGTGCTGCAGTATTTCGTAAACATTTTTGAACACATCTATATTGTCAGTAAACTAAATACACCTGTTTTTCATTGAAAAGCACCTATAACAATACTGTAATAAATGGCTGTAACTTCCTTGGGAAATGTTATATGTAGACTGATTTTTATTTGGAAGCGTTCCCAAATGCAACTTCCTAAAGAAAAAAAATCCAAACTTCTGGACTTTGTTTGAGTACACAGTAAAAAAAAAATAAATAAATAAATAAATAAATAACATTTTTGCTTGTGTTTTCCTTAAAGTTTTGGAAATTCATTCATTCTTAGAGAAGACAAAAAGAAAATTCAAGTTCTCCTGTTTATAATGATATACAGCATTTGATGCTGACTGCTGATGCTGGAATAGGTCTGAAAAAACAAAGAAAACTGCAGTCGTGTCAGGTGCCCCGAAAATGTTCTAGGTCTTGAAGGGTTAATAAAGGCCTTCTGAAGCAATTCAGTGTGTTTGTGTAAGAAAAATATCTATGTATAAAACTTTATAAACCGTAATCTAGCTTCCACTAACTGTCATACGCTTCATGAGAGAGTGGCGTTCCAGCGGATGACGCATGATGTGAGAATATGCTAGTCTCACGAGAACCAACATTTCTTTACAAATCCTCTTTTTATACTTCTAATTCCTGACTGGTGTTTTGTATTCTCTAAATATGGATATTTTTCTTATACAAATGCATCAAATTGCTTCAGAGGTTATTTATTCACTTTCTGGAACCATGTGGAGCACTTTTAATGATGGATGGATGCACTTTACTGGACTTCAAAATCTCAACACCCATTCACTGGCATTATAAAGCTTGAAAGAGCCACAGAATTGACATAATTGTCACATACACCTAGGATAGATCGAAGGTGCATTTTTTGGGTGAACTTTTCCTTTAAACACACACAATTTATCTTTTACACTGCTGACAGCCATCTGGTGAAAATTCAACCCAAAAATGTTTCGAAAAGTTATAGTAATATTTTCATTTTGAGATTTTCCAAGAAGTACTAATTCATTCAATAATTAAATACTTTGCAAATTAAAGGTACTTCATCTAATTTGATTATTTTCTTTATTTGGAGCTTAATGGATGCAAACCAAAAGGCCAGATTGTCTATAACAAAAACACCTGCTTTACATTGCGTAACACTGCACAGTTTTTTAAAAAAAAAAAAAAGAGAGAGACTCAAAACAGTGATACACGCAACTCTTTTACAGCATGACTGAACATCAAAGAGGTTCCAAAAATGGCTACATTATAACCAGTGCAGATCATCTACAATAGTATCTGTGGTTTCAGAATTTCTTAACTTGCATCACAGACATAATGTGTTAAAAATAGCTTAGCAGACTTTCTACTTGTTGATGTACATGTACAATACAGATACTTACAGTGATACAAGTCCTGTCATTCTGTCAAACAACACTGAGATAAGATCAAACCAGAAAAAAAAAAATCCAGTTCCAAACTGCTTTCGCTCTGGCCGATACTCAATCCCTCACTCAAAAAACTTGAGGAAACGCTGTTTGCAAAGTGAGACACTTCTAAACTGACGTCATTGTGCTGTGTGCCCCGTTCTCAATAAGGTCATCAGCAAACACTGAGTGTCAACACATGAGCCTCAGCTGAATGTTTAATGTGATTTACAGAGGACGACTATGGTAGCTCGTCTTCTGAGACGATCTACTTTTGAAGGCAAATGCATGAATTCCCAGCTAAATTCCCTCCTGCAACTTCTTCCTTATTACAACATGATTTCCAGTGCGACTTTTCGTCTTGTGACAGTACGCTTTCATTCTTCAGAAGACATCAGAGCATCTGAACGCACCACATGTACTGCGGCATTCCAGCCATATTTTCAGCTCACTAGAGATTAAATCATTACAGCGTCTATATGAGAACGTCACAGAAAAATGTGGAGATAAAATGAGAAAAGGACAGGGGAAAAAACTATAAAACTACATGAGACCCACATCAAAGGCTCCTCACAAGCTGGAAAGTTCTCACAGGAGCCATTAATACTTGACAGTGTAATGCAAAGCCAAAAGTTACTGGTGACAATAAAGAAACTAGCTCAAAGACTTCAAGATCACTGTCCAGGAATATCTAACCAATATTAGCAACGATACTAACTATATTTTTCAAACATTCAAACAGTGCACAGTAGCTTTTAGCAATAAAAAAGGTTTTCCAAGAATTAGTGTTAGTAGCATAATCAAACACTACATGGCTGTTTTTAATATCATATTGATTTGCACATGCAATTTTATTGCTGAGAATACTGATAAATCAAACACACTTCACAGTGTTTCTCACATATGCAGCACTGGAAAATCTGACTCATTCTAGAGAACTGGTTCAAAAATTCAAAACAACTCAGATTTAAATGTGACATTTTATACACATATACAGAGATGCATTGCGTTACTCTCATGAACACGTGTCGAAAACTGACACAGAAGAAATTGTTGAGGAAATTTGTTATTTTTATTTTCTTTTCCCACAAAAAGTATTCTCGTAGCTTTATAACATTACGGTTGAACCACTGATGTCACATGGACTATTTTATTGATGTCCTTACTGGAGGTCGACCGATATTGGATTTTACCGATACCGATAATTAGGCTGGACCACACTGGCCGATACCGATTAGTCGACCAATAGTTTTTAAAATGGATACTGAAGGGAAAATAAATAGTGCTCTAGTATTAAAAAAAAAGTAGCCTTCTGAACCATACTTTGTAAATGAATAAAATGTATATTAATTATATAATGATCATTACAGCAACAAAAGCAACTAAAATTTTTAAAATATATCAGCAAATGCTGAAATTAACACACTCTAACAAGGAACAATACTTCTATTCTACAGCTTTTATCAGTCTTAATGTTACAAATGGACTCATATTGTAAAGTGTTACTATTACATCAACAATCAAGCTAAAGATGGCCATCTTTAAATATCTACACAAAGGCCACAGTATTGTAATTGCATACGTATGGATATTGTGTACTTTCACAATTTAACCTAATCTAATCAAAATATAAAAATATGTTAGTCACACAACGGCCAAAAGTGCAGCGCCACGTCTAGAAGAACTCGCAGCTATCTGGTATCACACACACTGAAGAAATTCAATTACATTTGATCACCAAACGGGCAAAAGTATACTGCTGTCTTTTCTCCACTAATGCAGCATCTAGTCAACATATTCATCGCTTAGTAATGGCATTAAAACATGCACTACAGTATACTGTACACACCGTTTCGTTGTCGATGTTTTAAAGCCGCCTGTATAATGACCATAGACTCTTAAAAAAATATGGATGTAGTGTCCGTGACGTCACCCGTAGGTTTCTGAAGAGCAATTCTGAAGCTCTTAGTGGGCGGGAGTCGGCCATCGCCGGTTTGGACGTGGGTGGAGCTGGTTGCAGAAACCACGCCCACCTAGCGTGACGGTGGTGACAGCAGTGGTAATCCACCTGCCACTCAAGTGGCCACGTCCTAAATTATGCAGAACTTTAAGGCCTAATATAATTTAAACTTATGAGAAAAAAAAAATAAAAAAAATTAGCTATATAGACCAAAACCACTTTTGGTACCATGCTGTAAACATTTTTTTTTCTGCTGTAAAGTTGGGCATTTTAACATTGGGAGTCTATGAGATTGACTCCCTTTTGGAGCCGGTCTCCAGCGGCCAGTTGATGAATTGCAGTTTAAGTCACTTCCGTGTTGGTTTCAATAGAAAGAGCAGAGGTTGCCACTTAATAATGATGACCTTCTCAGCTGCTTCAGCAATGAACCCAACCCAAAAAAAACTATCAGCATGGATTTTTGCTGATAACCGATAGTTCCGCCAAACAACTATCGAAGCAAAGCAAAACCGATACATCGGTCAACCTCTAGTCCTTACTACCTTTTTGGGCCTTGAACGTGTCAGTTGTGTTGCTGTCTATGCAGGGTCAGAAAGCTCTCGGATTTCATCACAAAACAAAGGTCTTACGGGTTTGAAACAACATGCGGTTGATTAATTAATGACAGAATTGTCATTATTAGGTAAACTATCCCTTTAATTCAACTGGCCCCAGTTCTACATACTGACATACTATCCGGCTGCTTTGTAAAGTGTTTAAAAAGGAAACACTTTACAAAACATCTTAAGGAAACTCTCTTTCATGCCAACAATTCTTTAAATTCTTCAAACTGATTTAGACACAAGTCAGCGTCCCTCCTCTATTACACTCAGTAGGCTCTTCCATTTGTAGATGGATTGTCCTGAAAATGAAAGGGTCAAATAGGCAGCAGGATACTTACATAACTCAGACTAATATGAACTTAGAAGAGGGCAGACACACACCCTCTTCCTCCAATACTGTGGGCTACAGTACACACACACACACACACAGAGCTAGAGTGCCATTGTGGGCCCACTGTTGTTTCTGGCCTGGCCAGAGACATGAGGTCAGAAGGGAAAAATGTACTCACATGGACACAGCCCTCAAAGAGAGCAAAGGTACTGGCCAAAGCAGTTTGTTTAGTCATGCTGACATGTAAAGATGAGCAAAATTACAGACTTCAACTAGCCAATAAGATGATTGAACAACTAATCAGCTAATTGAAGTTCTGTATAACTGAACTGGTTTTGGGTTCATTGGACTTCAGGGTCTTATGTAAGAGAAGTGCTTTAATTCAAAAACAGCTACTGTAGGAGCAGCACAACCACATGGAACACATTTTTAGCTCCTTTAAACATATTTAGTTACTACTGAATTTCATCCAATACTATAGGCCTAAATATTAAGAAGGTTCACTTATTTTACTGACTGAGTGAAAGGCAGAGCTAGACAAGATGAGCATTTGAGGTTTAGTATATACTTTTTTTTTTTTTTTTTAAGAAAATAACTGATCGTTTTGCTAGATAAGACCCTAATTCCTCGCTGGGATCATTTAGAGCCCTTTGAAGCTGCATTGAAACTGCATTTTGGACGTTCAAACTTGCGAGCACCATAGAAGTCCACTATACCGAGAACATTCCTGAAATGTTTTCCTCTAAAAACAATCTCTTTATGACTAAAGAAGTCAATAGAGATCGCTTTTTAAAAACAATAACAAATACAAACCAAACGCTATGAAGGAGAGTGGAACGATGGGAAATGTTTTTTTTTTTTGTATTGAATTCACAAATCATGTTCATGGAAGAGGTAATAATTTAAATTGTTTTAATTACCTATACCTTCCAGTTATTCAAACTGTGAATAAACTATACAGAGAAAGCAAGCAAAGAACATTTACATTGTCAAAGAATATTACTTCAGTTCACTTGAGTTTAATGCGAGTTTAAGCGCTCTCAAAAAAACTCTCCCCTTATAATCAGTAAAGCTGTCTATACACCGTTCAATGAATGAATCTCTTACTTATATCATGCAGTCAAACCAAAAATCAAACCAAAAGACACAAGATATAATTTTAGATATTTTTTTACTAGTTGGTGCAGGACACTATATAGCAAAATTAAGTAAACTGTGACATATTATACCCAAAAAGTCTTTATACAGAGGACTACCAGTAAAACTGATGTTTTGTTACATATCTTTCTATCAAAGTTATCTGACATTATCAAGATGAATTTGTTCCGACACAGTTTAACTTTGAGTTCTTGTCATATTTTATCACCATTGTCTACATAGCAAATAAGCTGTGATAATCTGAGAAATGTTGAAGGTGTCCGCATAAATTTTGGTCTGACCTCAGACTCACCCTAAATCAACTGTAACAGTCCTACCTCCATTGTTTCGATGCCGGAGCAGCGATGTAAGTTAGACAAGAATATCTGAGATTGAGCAATTGAGGTGTTGTGTTGCTGGATGTAATAATGAACATAGTGGTCGTCATTTACTCCCGACATCTGAGCCGCTGAAGATGCAGTGAATTACGTTTGTTTGTGAAGGGAATGCGGCTCCCAATTTACATATATCCATCTATGTTCATGTGAATCATGCGTGATCTAGCTTCACTTACAGCAGAAGTGAGTATAAGGTTTTTTTTTCATGAATCTTTGCAATCGCCTTTCCTAATAATGTGCTAGTTAGTAAGTTTGGCGGTTAAATGCGGCCAAAGTAAACAGGCTCGTCACTCCACAAAGAGAAGAGAGGGGCGGCGCAAGCAGAGCTCATTAACATTTAAAGCAACCTCGACCAGAACAGGATGATTTTTGCAGAGCTGATTTTGGCAAGGCAAAAAAGGTGTTTACACTACGATTGAGAAATTTTAAGCATGTTATAGGCTTTTCATTAAGAACCCTAAAGAATCATATCAACTTGTGGAAAATGGGCATCTGATGACCCCTTTAAGACACAACCGACAATTTAAGACAATGCTTGCCAAGACAAATATTTTGACATAATTTTGTGTATATGTATCAACTGAAGCACAAGAACATACGAAAGAGAAATCAATTCTGGCTTTACATCTTTATTAAAAAACTTCACGTCAGATGTTACTGTTGGTTTGAAATGTGTTATTTATATGTGAGTCTGTCAGATAGTTTTGGGGATTTCGGTATTTCTCCCGCAGCAGATAGTTCAGAAATGGCTTAGCAAAAATGCCTACCTGGAGGCATTGCAAATATGGCCACAAAGTGAACTGACTTTCCTTAGAAGTGATGTTTTCAATTTGAGTGAAAAATTGAAAAAAAAAGTAAAAACCTTCTTGTATTTCATGACCATTACTGTCATTTTAGACCAGTACTAATGCATCCACCTCTCAAAGAAAAACTACGTAGATAACGAAAACAGAGAGACCCTCACCGTTCTACAAGAAGCTGCAGCTGTGTTTTGCAGCTCTTGATTTTGTTTTGTGCCTCTACATTCAGCATCTCGACAGTATTAAGTCCATTAATCTCCAAGATGATGTCTCCAGGCTGAAGACCGACTGTCTCTGCTTTACTGCCAGTGTTCACCTAAAAAAAAAAAAAAATTCAACCAGTCAGTCAATGTATTTATTTTATTATTTGCTACTTCAAGATAAGATTTGGTTTTCTGCAATGTATTGAAAATTGTTTTACCAATTGTTCGGTTTTAAACATTACATAGCTTGCTAGTGGGGGTGCAACGATACATGTATTTGTACCGAACCATCATGGTACGGGCATCTCGGTTTGGTGCATGAGGCCTTACAACGCATACAGGCAATTCACCCTCAATCCAGAAGGGGTTGCACACTTGAAAACAAAGCCCACTAGACAGTGACCATGTGCTGATTCTGAACGCGTCTCTCACAAAGGAGTATACTTTAAAGGCTTGCGCACTCAACTGTCTGCGAAATAGAGCTTTGTGCTCTTGTATCCTACCTCTCTCATACGGCACAAATCCAAATATTCCATATTTGCAAAGTATCCAAATGCTAAACTATTATGTAAATTATAGACTTTGTACTTCAGTCGCTTTCTAACGGTGACACAGTGAGGCGATCACACTGATGTTTGGTTCACTGCGTTTTATTTTGATAAAGTACCAGCTGCGCTGTCAAGTTAGCAATGCTAGAATCCTGGAACTGATATGTTTTGTGTTTGTGTGCACCGGCGCGATTACTTCAACTTTCCTCATACCAGCAAAATCGACTTAAATAACAAATAGGATGTCGCTTTCTGCCATTTGAGTTTCCTTTCTGTCACAAAACTGAGCTGAAACTCAGCAAATATAGGCTATGTTACTTGTCGCACAGTTTTTCCCACTTGTCTATCAGTTGACTAAATTAAATATATATTTCAAGTATTCCTTGTATGTATGTATGTATGTACTTACTGTACTGTATGTATAACATTAATTTGATGTAATATGTAGTATTTTCACATGTAGGTGGAATTTTTTTTTAATTTGTACTACTGTCTGTTCAAAATAAATGAAAAGAAACTTAGTATAGTAGATTTGTTTTTTTTGTTTTTTTCTGTTGTACCAAAATCGTATCGAACCGTGACATCCGCTTGAACTATTAGCAATGTTTTTAAATCGCCTATATTTACTCTGACTTGTTTTACAGAGTGCAAATATAACTGCCACATATGACTGTTTCTAAACAGGTTCTCTGAACAGGTCTCAACTGTCATTTGGTTGAAAAGTCCCACCCCCAAAATCTACCACTGGTTGAGTCAATGTTGCTGTGTCAAACAGAGCAATGTTTTAATCACACCACAGCCTTTTAATTTTTTAAGCATCAACCAATGGCTTACTTATATCAGTGTTAAAGTTGGCAGAAATCTTAAAAACATCTTGACAAGGGCTGCTGTTAGTTGAGCAAAGCTTAGAATCCCCTCAAGACTCAACAGTCAATAAGGCCACAACCTCATTAGTAGGAGAAGAGGAAAGCAACACCTCAGCTCAATTCAAAACACCCAAACAACCCGGCACAGAGAGGCCTTGCAGACTGCCACTCAGCTGTTGTTGTTGTTGTTGATGTTAACTGAAAGCAGAGGGGCAGAGGTGCCATGTTTGAGGACCTGCTCGAGTGCCAATTAACTGTTGCTACAGAGACGCACAATGGAGCGCGTCTCATGTAATCAGAGTAAGCCTCGCTTCACACGGAGCGTGACTATCCTTTCCCTCCGTGTGGACCAGACCTGAGAAACAGATGAGCGCTTTCCCTCACACTTTACTCAGAGAATTTAAATTATGCAATAACTCTCAGTGGCGTCAGGTATTTTTATAGGAATATCTAGGTAGGTTTCGGAAGACAGCGTCTGAGGTTTGTCTCACGCAACAGTGTCAAAACGTACGTAAAAACCTTGAGGAATCAGGGGGTGAGTTCAGACAAAGGCAATAAAAAGAGTGGAGCTCAAGATTTGTGCCCATGCCAAACTCCTGCTATTACACTCTGACCTGTCTCTCCATTAAGCCCTTTGGAGCCCTCTTAAAAAAAACACCCCGTGCTGTTCTATTCTGTATTTCTTACAACCCCTCTCAATACCAAAGGTCTCCTGCACTGCATGGACACCGTTAGGCACTCATTCTCTTCACATACTGGCTGTTGAGGGCTCAACACAAGCCTAGAGGACTGAGACAGTGAAGTCCTTAAAGGGATAGTTCACCAAAACATGAAAATTCTGTCATTAATTACTCACCCTCAGGTCATTCCAAACCTGTAAGACCTTCGTTCATCTCCAGAACACAAATTAAGATATTTTTGACAAAATCTGAGAGCTCTTTGACCATACATAGACAGCAACACAACTGACACGTTCCATGCCCAGAAAGGTAGTCCATGTGACATCAGTGGTTCACAACCTTAATTTTATAAAACTATGAGAGTATTTTTGTGCTTTATTCAACAATCCCTTCCACGTCAGTCTTCGATGCATGCTCATGTGGACTCTCTTAATGATGTCCTTACTACTTTTCTGGGTCTTGAATGTGTCAGTTGCATCAAAAATATCTTAAGTTGTGTTACAAAGATGAACCAAGGTCTTATGGGTTTGGAATGAAATGAGGGTGAGCAATTAATGACAAAATTTAAACTATCCCTTTACAGGGTAGTTTTCACAAAAATAAAAATTGCGTGAAGAAAACACATCTGAGCTTACATTTAGCATGTTTTATGTGCTAAATGTACAGTTGTGGTCAAAAGTTTACATACATCTTGTAGAATCTGCAAAAATGTTAATTATTTTACCAAAATAGTAGGGATTTGAAGATCATGGTAAATTTAACTTATTTTGTCTTCTGGGAAACATGTAAGCATTTACTGTAGCTTCTGGAGGGTAATACTAAATTTAAAAAAATATGATATTTAGGCACAATAAGAAAAATGTACACATCTTCATTCTATTCAAAAGTTTACACCCCTGGCTCTTAATGCATCATTTTTCCTTCTGGAGCATCAGTGAGCGTTTGAACCTTGTGTAATAGTTGCCTTAATGTGAAAAGATGGATGTCAAATCATGCAGTCATTGTTGGAAAGGGCTCAAATACACAAAGATGCTGAAAAACCAAATAATTTGTGGGACCTAAAGGATTTTTCTGAAGAACAGCAGGCAGTTGATCTGTTCAGGACAAACAAGGGACTCGTGAACAACTATCACTAAAAAAATGAAGTATTAAGAATCAAGTGTATATAAACTTTTGAATGGGGTCATTTTTATAAAGTCAACTTTCATTTTCTCTTGTGGACTTTATGTAAACGCCTTTTATGTGAAATATCTTACTCAGCTCAGTGTACTAAAAAAAAAACATGCATTTTGTATGATCCCTCTCATTTTGATCAAATAATTAACATTTTGCAGATTCTGCAAGGTGTATGTAAACATTTGACCTCAATGTTTGTGTGTAAATAAAAGACTAAATTACATCTGTTCATCAAATAAAGCAACCAGGCCTCTTCAGAAGACCTGGTTTTTATACAATGTCTCTATGAACATTTTGAAGCATCAAAAGATTTGTATTTTCAATGGAGGAACAGAAATCTCTCAGGTTTTTATAAAAAAATATCTTCAGCTGTGTTTTGAAGATAAAACTTTTATGGGTTTGGAACGACATGAGGGTGAGTAAATGTTCATTTCTTAGTGAACCATCCCTTTAATAGTGCATTTGAAACAGTACGGTAATGGGAAACAATAAGGATAATGGGAGTCATAAATTTTTAAGTGTTAGTGTTCTAAAGCGGTTTAGTTTTAAATCCAATGGAATTCTGGACTACAACGCAGATGTGACCAGGATCTAAAAGGAAAGGTTGCATTAGCTGCCTTTAATTAGAAACACTGTGGTGTATTTCTGGATCACAACATGGAATTAGTTTTCATGAAATGAACTTTACTTTTTTTTTTTTTTTTTTTTTTTTTTTTTAAGTTGAGAGGAAGTGTTTTGGTTCAATTTGAAAATTGTCCCAAAGCCCATGAAAAACAAAAATAAATGGGTTCCAGACTAGGTGGCAGAAGTACAGCAGATTCTGAACTTCTCATCTGAAAAACAATATTTCACAACTGCCAGTGTCGAAAGCTTTAACTGCAAAAAAAGTAATGGATTAACTTATTCTGAGAGACCAGATTCAAGCTCAACATACTCAACATGTGTTTGTTTGTTTATAGGTCACGCCAAAACAAAATTAATGACTTGATTCAACAATTTCTTCTCTTTCATGTCAGTCCATCAGAAGAAATTGCTGAATGAAGTCATTATTTGTGTTTTCTTCATGCACAAAGTATTCTCATAGCTTCATAAAATTAAGGTTGAACCACTGATGTCACATGGACTATTTTAACGTCTTTACTACCTTTCTGGGTCTTGAACGTGTCAGTTACATTGCTGTCTACGCAGGGTCAGAAATCTTGGGGATTTCATCAAAAATATCTTAATTTGTGTTCTGATCTGAAGAAGAATGAAGGTCTTACAGGTTTGGAACAACATGAGGGTGAGTAATTAATAACAGCATTTTCATTTTTTGGTTTATTCCGGAGTAGCCCATTTATGGTCCCAGTGACTTTCAAAATGTTTTTCCACCAACCACAAGACAGATTTTGTGAAGTTTATTGGGGTGTATGACGGAAAAAGTTACTTGGATGCTTACAAGTTGTTGGCGATAATCATTTGTGTGAGTTTGAGATTTTTGTTTCTTATTAGATCTGTGATTATGTTTGGTTTTGTCATATTCCAAGGGGAACCCAATGATTCATGCTGTGCCTAAGCCTTTTACTCACTGCATAATGACTGTATTTTCCATTATTCTAAAAAAAAGAAATGGAGAATACCTGTAAGGAAAACGAAGTAAAAAAAAACAATGGCTTGACCATCTACAATGCAATACAATAACCAGGAACTTCCTCTTTAATTACACAGGTCTTGTTTGGTTGAAGTAGTCAAGGAGACAGAAAGCAAAACAGGTAGACACAAGTGATTAATGTGAGAAGTAAGACATTATTAAGCGTTTAGGTATGAGCCCTCATTGCTTTAATCACTGATGCAAGAAAAACAAGGAGATAAAACATGTTCTGGATTGATAGTTTGGTCAACTCAGCAGAGATGAAACATTACCTTGGAAATTGTTATGGCCTTCTTAAAGTCTCGCCCTCCAGAAATTCTGAATCCCCATGGGGACGGGCCAAACAGGTTCACTGTAAACGGCATCATCTGACCACAGGCTGCTGCCCAATGCTCTCAGGAGTGCTGTGGGAGGAAAAAAACGGAGTGTGAGAAGAGAGGTAAAAAAAAAAAAAAAAAAAAAAAAAAAAAAAAAAGGGGGAAAACCCACAGATGGAGAAAGACTCGGTCAAGTTTAATTTGACATCAAGTTGAAATACCGCAGATGTGTCTCATAGTTTCCACATCTCTAAGCCACTGGCTGCTGTTGAAAGGTAAACTGCCTTCACCTGTTCTTCAGAACACCTTTCATCCTATTCCACATGACTGCAGCTCAATACCACCGACACACAAAGATACTGTAACAAGCAGGAATCACAGAGAGGTGCCACATGACTGACATTCCTGGAGTTTGTTTTTAAAGCTGCAGCACCCATAAGGAGAGCAAGAAACCACTTTAGATACTTAACCCAAAAAATGCAGTTTAACATCAATATTAATGATTAAAATTAGTGAAAAGGGCAAAACGGATTTTATATTAGAACAGTGGAGCCACTGTGATCAAAAAGTGTAGAATTCTAGAATTCTAGAAGTCAGTTTAGAATTTGTAACTTAAATGAAATGGATTATATCCAATGATCCAAGTAAGTTGTTTGCAGAAATGAATCAAATGCTTTTAAAATAAGTATTAAAATATTTAAAAATGGCTTTTATGACAATATTTACAATTCTTGTCATTTAAAGAAGTTCATTTCCAGAACAAAAATGTATGCCAAAAATGTTCATGTTTTTCTTTCTTCAGTTGTAAAGAAACTGTTTGAGGAAACTTTTGAGGAAAACATTTCAAGATTTCTATCTATATAGTGAACTTCTATGGTGCCCGCAAGTTTGAACTTCCAAAATACAGTTTAAATGCAGCTTCAAACTCTAAACGATCCCAGCAAAGGAAGAATGGTCTTATCTAGCGAAATGATCGGTTATTAAGACAATTTATATACTTTTTAACGTTAAATGCTCGCTTGTCCAACTCTGCGTGAACACTGTGTATTCCGGTTCAAGACAGTTAGGGTAGGCAGAAAAACTAATTTTCAAAACTGTCCTACATCACTGTTTTGCCTTTTTTTTTTTTTGTAAAGGGTGTTTGATCTTCTTTGCATATTGACTTTGTAAACACTGGGTCGGTACTTCTGCAGCAATGCGGGACAATTTTGAAGTTGGAGAAGAAAATGAGATTGTTTTTCAACATACCATAACTGTCTTGAACCGGAATACACAGAGTTCACGCAGAGCTAGACAAAACTCAGGGCATCATTGAAGTCCACTATATGGAGAGAAATCCTGAAATGTTTTCCTCAAAAAAAAACAATTTTTTTTTTACGACTGAACAAAGACAGACATGAACGTCTTGGTTGACAAGAGGGCGAGTACATTATCTGTAAATGTTTGATCTGGAAGTGAACTTTTCCTTTAATAGCAACAGCTATCAAATATTTTAAATAAATAAATAAATACAAATACCCAGCCATAGCAAAGATCTTAGTAATCTTGGACATTCATCTAATGATGAGCTCTTTGGAGCCATGATGGTTCACTGTACCCACTTCAAATGCACTGAACCTCATTGAGACCATGGTAGACAGTGGTGCAAACATTTATTACTAACATATGTGCAGTTGAGAAATGTCCTGACAGCGTGGGCTCCTGACAGTAAGAAGACCGTGTAGAAGACCCTAGAGTTTACAGAGACATCTGCTCCATACAAGAACCAAGCAAAACCACGACTAAGACCACCACAGGATTTAGTAGTCAGGCATCACATCTTGCTTTTCAGGCAAACTTTGAGGCCAAAATAAAGACATGATTTTATAGTTCAAGCCCCTGACAGGTTCATACTTTAAATGGCCCCATTATGCCATTTTTAAGTTTCCAATTGGTTTACATGCATGCAAGGTTAAACAGTGCTTTTTTTTTCAAAATGTGCATTTAACATCACCTCATTTTCTAGCGATTCTCAAATGATTTGTTTGAAGCAGTTCAAAGATTCAGTCTTTTTAAACTGCTTCTTTCCGTGATCCTACTCTGCTCTGATTGGTCAGATGGCCCAGTCTGTTGTGATTGGTCTACCACATACAGCGCTTGTCAGTCATAGTCCCATATTATGAATGCTCATTAGAAAATATAAACATCTATTATTTATCATACTTACAGGCTGTGATTCAGTGAAGCCAGCTGGTTCAAATAAACTGGGTACTAAACCATCTTTTAAGAGCAAGCGATTTGTGAATCCCGCATTGAACTCACCGAGATTAGAAAAGCAGTTGCTCATTTAGGCTGTTCAGAGTCGATTCTTTATTTTGGAAGACAATAACTTCATTTATTCTGCACTTTTGGCTTTATAACTTTGCAGATTGTTTCCATTTACATACAGCTACATTAGACACTGCAAGGCAGGCAATATTCAAAATGGCATAATAGGGCACTTTAAAACTTCACGTTGAAAGAGTTCTTGTGCATCATTTCCCAATCTTTTACCCAGTCTTTTACTCAAAACGTTTAAAAAAAAACAAAAAAAACAACATGCATTACAAGTTTTTGAACAGTAAAATATTTTTCTGCTCACCAAGCCTACATTTATTTGATCCAAAGTACAGCAAAAACATACATAAATATTTTTAAGATTTAAAACAACTGCTTTCTATTTGAATATATTTAAAAATTTATTCCTGTGATTTCAAAGCTGAATTTTAGCATCATTACTCCAGTCACATGATCCTTCAGATATTACTCTAATATTCTGATTTGCTGCTTAAAACAAACAAACAAACAAACCAAAAAAAAAAAAAAAAAAAAAAAAAACACACAGTATTATTATTATTATTGTTGTTGTTGTTGGAAACAGCTGAGTAGGTTTCTTTGATGAATAGAAAGTTAAGAAAAACAGCATTTATCTGAAATAGAAATCTTTTGTAACATTATAAATGTCTTTATCATCACTTTTGATTAGTTTAAAGCATCTTGCTAAATAAAAGTATTCATTTTTATAATTTAAAGCTTTTGAATGGTAGTGTGTTAATGTTAATGCTTTTTATTTCAGATAAATGCTGATCTTTAGATTAAGAAATCCTGAAAAAAAAAGTAGTACTAAGCTGTTTTAAATATGGATAATAATGATAATAATAAAAAAAAGTTTCTTGAACAGCAAATCAGCATATTAGAATGATTTCTGAAGGATCATGTGACACTGAAGACTGGAGTAATGATGCTGAAAATGTAGCTTTGATCACTGGAATAAATTACATTTTAAAAGATATTCAAATAGAAAACAGCTGTTTTAAACAGTAAAACATTTTCAAAATTGTACCATTTTTGCTGTTCTTTGGATCAAATAAATGGTGAGCAGAACTTTAGAAATATTAAAAATCTTTTGATTGGCAGTGCATCCAGTTATCCAAAAACTTAAAAGCCAACAAAAAATACAAAAATTCAAGTACACATATGCAACACATCACTTAAGTAAGTCTATCTGTGACACAAATGTTCCTTAAAACTACTTAGAGCAAATTGTGGAAGAAATGGGTTCCAAACGCCCACGACTTATTTTCTTCCATGGCACTTAAAAGGTATAAATTACGTGTACAGCCAAGACTGTGCTGGTCGCTTTAACACGTAATTACGATAAATAGAGACTGAACATTTCAACCATCAAAAAGGACACAAATGCCCCAAAATTTAATAAAAGTGATCCATATGACTTGTGTGTTATGTTCCCAGCCTTATGAAATCATACTGTACAGCTTACTAAGAGCTGTGTGTATAAAAACAAAATGCTTCAGTAGACTTTCTGAAGCTGAAAAGCTTTAGTCACCATTTATTGTAATTGCATGAAAAAAAAAGAGCGACTGGTGCATCATTTAAACGGCAATGCAAATGAGGCGACTACCATGGGGAGTGCAAACAGTGATCTGTTGCCTAATACATCTGAATACGCGTTTTAACCCATGTGAGTGTTAATGTAGCTTAAATGATGACAGAATTTTGGGTGTACTGTCCCTTTAAGGATACTGAAGACACCCGTGACACCTTGGCCTGCAGCAGCTTTGTACAAATCTTACCAACTATTTACCTGACAGCTAAAACATGTCTGGACTCTGTGATGGAAAAACAAAGACTGTTCAAAAAATGAAGACTGTTCGCTGTTAGGATCAAGTGACGTTTGAGAGCCGGCTTTGTTGTTAGTCAGCACATGGGCTCTGGAATGTGATCCGTGATGTTTTATAGCTGCTGTAAATATCTCAGATTGGGAATACGCCATAGAACTACACTACTGTTCTCGGGTGTGGACGTTTGTTTTTCCTCCGATACTGAACTGAGGTTTACAGCCTTTATCCCTCCCTGTCGGCCTGCTCACTTACCCTGATTTGACCTTTGATAGTCTCAATATTCTTATGCAACCATGAAAAAAATAAAGACACGGTTTACGTCTAATCAAAAGACTCCAGTCATTCAAGGGCTGGTCCATCATAATCTTAAATTATCAGAACTATTTTCAGTCATACACTATACAAACCTATAACAAAGTCCTTTGGGAGGGGAAAAAAAAACAAGCATAGGATGTATTGCACATTAGGGCGGTGAAACAAACCAAGTCATTTAATTCCATTGTCATTTTTAGCTGGTAATTCTATTGAAACTGTTTTGCATGTTACACAGACATGGGGCAATTTTGCTGACTTATTTGCCATCTAATGCCAACCTAAAATAAATAGTAAACACTTTTATAACACCGTTACTGTCAATGTAACCTTCAGCTTGTTAATTTTACTTGCATTTAAACTAATTCGTTTTTTTATTTATTTAGACAAAATCATATTTTAATGAGTGAACTTTAATATTAATTTATCTTTTATCTGGTACGTTATAATGTTATGCCTAAAATGACTTGTATTTAAACTAATTTTAGTTTATTTTACAATTAGACAAAATAACCCATAATTATAATATGAATATTAATTTCGTACTGTAAACACCTTTTGCCTAAATTGACTTGTATTTAAACTAATTTTAGTTTATTTTAAAATATATTTTTATCTTAAAATTAGACAAAATAGTGTAGAAATATGAAAATTTGTTTTTCATACTGATGGTTATTTTTATGTTATTTATTTATTTTCCTAAAATGACTTGTATTCATTGTATTTTTTATTTTAAAATTAGGTAAAATAGTATAGAATTTGAATATGAATTAATTTTTTTCACACTGTAAATTACATATTTTTTTGCCTAAATGGTCTTGTATTTAAACAAATTTTAGTTTATTTTAAAACTAGACAAACTAGTATAAAACTTATATGAATATTACTTTTCACACTGTAAATTTTATTTTTTGCCTAAAATGACTTGTATTGAAACTAATTTTAGTTTTTTATTTTAAAATTAGGCAAAAAGTATAGAATTTTAATATGAATATTAATTTTTCATACTGTAAATATTATATTTTTTGCCTAAATTTACTTGTATTTAAACTAGTTGTAGTTCATCTTAGAATTTTAGACAACAGTATTTTAATATGATAAACTTTAATATCAATTCATTTTTAATACTGTATATTACAATGTCATGCCTAAAATTATTTGTATTTAAACTTGTTTTAGTTATTTTTGACAAATAGTATATCAATTTTAAATGAATATTGGTTTTTCATACTATAAATTATATTTTTGCCTAAAATGACTTTTAAACTCATTTTAGTTTTTTATTTTTAAATCAGACAAAATAGTCTAGAATTTTAATATGAATATTAATTATTCATACTTTTTTTGCCTAAATTTACTTCTATTTAAACTAATTTTAGTTCATTTTACATTTATTTTATGTGATTTAATATGATAAACTTTAATATTAATTCATTTTTCATACTGTACATTACACTGTATATTCATTTCAGTTTTTATTTTAAAATTAGACAAAATAGTATTAACATTTAATATGATTAGAAATTTTTCATACTGTTATTATGTTTTGCCTAAATTAACTTGTATTTAATAATTTGTTTATTTGAAAATTTATTCAGACAAAACAGTATTTTAAAATGAATGAACCATTTTTCATACTGTACATTATAATGTTATGCCTACAATGATTTTATTTAAACTAATTTTAGATTTTTTTAATTAGATAAAATAGTATATAATTTCATATGAATATTCATTTTCATACTGTAAATTAAATTAACCTGTATTTAAACAAATTTTCGTTTTTCATTTACATTAAATTAAATAAGAATTATAATATCAGCCATTAAAATATCTTATCGGCCACAATAATAATATCCTTATTTTGTCACAATCTAAAAGACAACTACTTTCTAAAATATTTGAAACACACCTTACTCACTCTTACATGTACAGCATTCATGCCTAACAATAGCATAAATATCTACTGAAATACATCTCGTGAAACACAAACATCTTAGCATAATCTCTACCAGCTGACACCATTCACACAGCATATAGTGTCATACTGCCCAGCCTTATTACACATTTACAGTACCAACTGTGTTTTGAAAGGACCACATGGCTCATACACCCCTGATAATGATGTAATTAAAGAAAGAATTTAAAGAATCTGGCCATGTAAACACTGGAGATAGGTCAGCGTCTGTGTCATGCTGTCCTGAACTTAATATCAACAGGAGAAAGTGTGTGAAAGCCTGAAATTGGCTCCACACACGGGATAAACATAAACCCGCACGCTCGCATGCACAGTCTCCCCTGCCCAGCGTGACCCAGTTGAGGCTACGGATGTCGCTGCATTCTTGGAGAGTTTGGTCCGGGGGAATGCAAATCTACCCCATCATTAGCTCTCCAGGCAATTAGCAGCCTTAACGATGCCTCTGTTCGGGAGGATCTCTCTTAATTACTGCGGCCTCTAGAGAGACAGGCTGCTCTGCGCTGTTGTTGAGCTTTTTATATAATCACAGAGGAGGCGGCGGCTACATTTCCCTCCCCTCAGAACCTCAATTAATCCAACATGTTAGCGAGGATCCCGGCTGCTCTCATTTGCATCAGCCCAACACAACGTTACATGCTTCACACAGAATCACTGCAATTCTGTGTTCTGTGTCTCTGATTGTAGGGAGAAATTTTGCAGAACTGATCTGAATATGGTATTTAAGCAATAAGAAATTGGAGTCCATGCCATTGAGTGCCTTGTTTAAAGTGCTCCTATTATGCCTTTTCTTCACCTATCAAACACAAACTATCATTGCATGATAAATAAAGTTATTGTCTATCAACAAAAAGAGAAAAAAAGAGTCGGCTCACAATCGCCTGAAGGAGTTGTGAGGAATTTCGAATCTTAAGCCCCGTTCACACTACAAGCGACAGGAGCGACAAAGCGACACGATCCCATTCATTTCAATGGAGAACTGCCGATTTCCGTCAACAAGAGCGACAGCGAGCTACAGCAACCGTTGGCGACCGGATGGGGCGTGTCCAGTGACGCGACAAAGTTCAGAATCCCTTAACTTTATGCAAATGAAGAGCGACTTTCGGGAGCGACAGCCAACAGGAAAGAAAACGGTAGAGCTCATGTGATCAATGGAAAAATATAGGCTCTGCTTCTCATTCGTTTTTTGTTTGTATGTACAGATTTAATTTATATTTATATTATATTTAGTCTTTTGCCTCCAAAATGTTTGAATTTAGCGGCAAGAAACCTGATTCGCTGTCAAGGCGACCAGCAGTGAGAACGCCCACTAGCAACCTCGTCGCCAGCCCCTGGCACTGCTAGTGTGAACGCAGCTTTATTCTGTTACGCTATACGTCACTTTTTAACTGAACAATATCAATTTACAAACTCAAGTGGTGAACACAAATACGCATATGAAAAATATACACTTTTACATAATTAAATCCAGTAATGAATGCATTAAATTAATTAAAAGTGATAGCATTTATAATGAGATGTTTATTTATAATTAAGCAGCACAACCACTTATATTATAAATTATATATTTAATTATATATTCACAACAACATAACATACAAAACACATAGTTTTTACTAATGTAATAATATTTAACAATATTACTGTTTTTACTGCAAAAAAGGCAGCACAACTATTTTAACACTGATAATAAATATATAATAAATATATAAAATATATAATTAACATATATATAAATAATAAATTAAATATAATTATTGGGGCAAATATATATTTTTGGGGTTAAATTCAACTTTAATGTCACAAGAACAAATTACATTTTAAAATATATTAAAAGAAAAAAACAGTCTTTTAATGTAATACAGTTAACAATATTACTGTTTTATTGCACTTTCAGTCTTTCAAAAGCATTTTTTTTTTTAAAAAAGTAAAGTTTTATTCTGCAAGAATGCATTAAATTGAGTGACGATAAAGACACTTATAATGAGATTTTTATTTTAAATGTTTCCAAAAAAATTAGGCAGTAGTATCAGTATATAGAATATACTATCAGGCAGTATATAGAATAAAAATTAATACAACAACAACACAACAATATTATTATTATTATGAATATTATTATTTCTTCATTAAAGTAATTTTATAAATTTTGGGTTTTATTTATTTATTTATTTATTTTGAGCAGCAAATCAGCATATTAGCATGATTTCTGAAGGATTATGTGACACTGAAGATTGGAACAATGGTGCAGAAAATTCAGATTTGCATCATAAGAATAAATTACATTTTAAAATATATTAAAAGAGAAAAGTTTATGTAATAATATTTAATATTATTACTGTTTATACTGCATTTTGAGCCTCCTTTCAAACACACACACACACACACACACACAAAAACAGATCACAAACTTATGAACCGTAGTGAAAGTTGAACCAAAAAAGAAAAACAAACAAACAAACATACAATTAAGTGCACAAAGGTTGGTCATCACCTTTATTTTCTAAAGCAATTTATGCAATAGAGGTCGTTTTAAAGCAGCTTCACAGTATTAAACAGGAAAATGATCTGACAAATACCAAGAAAACCTGTACTGGACAAGACAGCTATTTTCATTTTTAGCACTTGTCCAATTCAAAATAAACAATCAAGAGTTTGGACATGGTTTTGAACCTTTCTCAGTAATTGAAATATTCCGTAATGAAGGGAAGGAAAGGCAGGGAGGGCAGCTTTGCAAGACAAAAATAGACATTGTTCGGCTGACTGGGAAAGTGAAAGTATTTGCGTCTCAAAAATAAAAGGCAGGTTTAGGAGAGTCCATGTTTCCATGTTGACATTTGTTGCCGTTTGCCAAAAGACCATTAGCTCAAGTTCCTTTTGCTTCAGCGAGAGGAAACTTAAGGAGATGCGAGAACGGAAAGCTGGCAAACCAGTGAACCAGCTATGCACATTTAGACACATAGTAACTGCTGTGCTGTGTAATGCTAACTTGCATAGTAACACTGGATAAGCTGATCCTCTTGCTGTTCTTATTAACAAAGTGAAAGGAAACTGTCTGCTAACAACACGCATCAGTCCATGACACAGCTCACAGCTAAGGACTGCCAGGGACTGGTATTACTGGTTTAAACTGACCCTCATCTTGCATGACTACTCATAATGACCAGTCTCATGACATTTTGATTTACAATGAGGCATAATGTTATGATATTACAAGAATAAATCTAAATACCTCAGAACTGAGGAATGGCATGCAAACTATTACAGGAACTAGTTTGAGATGAAAGGCCAGTAATCCAGGATCTAAATGGAATGGGTGGTGTTGATGTGAATGCGTCACGGCTTTAGAAAAGTGATGCACTAAAATAAGTTCCAGACCAATTATAGAATTTAAAATGAAAACCAAAACTAGAGCTGCATGATTCTGGGGAAAAAACAATGATAATAATAATAAATACAAAGTTTGGTGCAGTCAGTGCAAAAAGTCAATATAAGTACGTAGATATGTATGGAAACAAACTTAAAATTCACATGAAAATGCTTTCAATACTTCAAGGTAGTATGTAAGACCTACCTAATGATTAATAGTAGCATAATAGTGAGGACCAGACATTTCCTCCTTTCCTCCTTATAGTTCCAATCCATTTAGTCATTCATCGCACAGTTTAAAGGTATTTTGACCTAAATTGTAATGATTGTAATTTTAGTGCATCCTCAAATCAAAATCATTCTCAAGCTCCAACTATCAACCATTGTCTCTAGGTCTGGACTGTGAGCTACATCATGAGGAAAACAACCTTTTTACACTTACAGCCCAAAATATTCTGAGCAGGAATTGGGTTGAGAGGTTGTCAAAAAAAAACGTTTCACATCCAAGTGAGGGGGTGTTGGTGTCTGTGAAAGAGAGAACGCATAAAGCTGCCTTTTTTGTACGGTACATTGGCACTCGGTTTGAACTTGAGAAGGTCAGAGGATTTCTGAGAAAAGGCTAAAGAGCCAGTGAAACCTGACATGCCAAACATAAGATTTTAGCACCTATCATTACAAAGTAAGTTTGAGTTTTAACTTTCAAAATGCAGTTTCAAAGGGCTCTAAATGATCCGAGGAAAAAGGGTCTTTTCTAGCGTAACGATCGGTTATTTTCTTAAAAAAAAAAAGAAATTCATCGTCTGTGTACTCCGGCTCAAAAAGGTAGAGAATGGCGAAAAACTCCATGTTATTTTCTCCTACAACTTCAGAATCGTCCGACATCATTATACCTTTTTGTCTGTAAACAGCGTTTGACTTACTTTCCTTAGTCCTTGCACGTTCATTTTGTAAACACTGGATCTGTAGTTCCACGTGACCTTTCGACGTGATTCAATAGTGCGTAGCGTCGTGAACGTGCATCCCAGAGCCTGTGCTACACGAGCTTTAGTGCTTAAAAGTATACAATTTTTTATTTTCCAAAAAGGAAACAAAAAAATAATAATTATGACAGATTGTTTTGCTAGATAAGACCCTTCTTCCTTGGCTGGGATCGTTTAGAGCCCTTTGAAGCTTCATTTAAACTACATTTTGGAAGTACAAAATTGGTCCATTATATGGAGAAAAATCCTGAAATGCTTTCCTCAGAAACCCTAATTTCTTCACGACTGAGGACAAGAACATCTTGAATGACCAGGGGGTGAGTAAATAATTTGTAAATTGTTGTTCTAGAAGTGGACTTCTCCTTTAAAGTGCATTGCACTGCATAAATGAGAACCAGATGCAAAATATTGCTCATTTTCCATAAATGTCATGAAAAAAATGCAACTGTGCATAATAATCTTCATGCAAATTACTATTTTTTCTTTTTCCTCTCTAAATTTTGGGATGAAATATGACTCTAACATGTTCTTGATAAATTCTGTGAGATCCATCCAGCTAGACAATATTTTAGCTCATTTTACAGATCTACTCCCATTTGTAAACCTTATCAAGCCTTTAAATTCTTTCCAACTCTGGCATTAATCATTCTTTTCATGATATTCCGAAATGCTTACAGAAAGCCCATTCTACTTGCTTCAGAGTAAAAACTGAGTGACCAGACAGTCGGGTCAGCCAGGAAGCGCTCTGACTGAAATAGCATGCAAATGAGGATACTGAAACTGAAATGAACCCTAGATGTTCACTTGCAAGCATCACATCCAGTGCTTTGAGAAATGTCAGGACGTCTGATTGTGTAATTATTACTGCTCCGGTAACCACTTAAACACCTTAATGGCCTATAGAAATCAGAATGCATTTCAGGCTCAAACTGAACAATCATCTCCTGTTTTTCAAAAAGTGTTATTATCAAAAAACTTTCCCAAATCAAAACACACTATGAGCATCCTGTTTAAACAAGTATGTTAAATAAGTGTTGAGTTTAGCCAAGGTGAATGTTGTGTATTCCGCCCATATTTACCCTAAGGTTTCTGGCATTTAGTCAAGAAAAATTGTGAAAGGTTTAATAAAGCTGAATAATTATTTTATTTTTACTGAGCTGACACTTTGAGTGACAGCTAAAAAGCCGTTCTCCAAGAGTAACGAGAAAAGACGCCAATTCCAGTATTCAGATCTGTGGGAAAGTTACTATATCGGAAGCAGTTATGTAACAGTTTTGAATGAAGCAAATGTTTTCGGTGGGTATTCGTGTGCCTGTGTGAGGATATATTGCTAATATATTGCTATACTTTGCCCTCATTTTACTGCTGTTGTTTTGGATTACATCTAAACAAATCTGGTGGAAGATGTGAATGAAGATTTCCGGTACAACATTACTACATGACACGATCATAACAGCAGATGTGGCCTGGAATATTACCATACACACACACACACCCACCTCAAAGTCATCCAACAGCTCTAGAATAGCCAGGATCTTTCCACATATCAGTCTTTCTGAAGTACAGAGGATTTAAATTTGATGCACGCACACACACACACACACACACATTCATTTCACCCATGTTCACACCTGACTCTAACTATTATACTAGTCGGTTCATTTAAGTTATAGAATTAAAGGATTAGCTCACTTCTGAATAAAAATTTCTCGATAATTTACTCACCCCTATGTCATCCAAAATGTTTGTGTGTTTCTTTCTTAAGTCAAAAAGAAATGAAGGTTTTTGAGCAAAACATTCCATGATTTTTCTCCATACAGTTCAGGTCAAAAGTTTGCATCCCCCTTTCAGAATCATTAAAAATGTTAATACTTTTACCAAAATATGACAGATTATACAAAATGTACGTTACTGTTTATTTAGCACTGACCTGAATAAGATATTTCACATAAAAGGTGTTTACATATAGATGTATATATATAGAGAGAAAATAAGTGTTGAATTTATAAAAATGACCCTGTTCAAAAGTTTACATACACTTAATTCTTGATACTGTGTTGTTACCTGAATGATTCACAGTTGTGTTTTTTTGTTTAGTGATAGCTGTTCATAAGTCCCTTGTTTCTTCAGAAAAATCCTTCAGGTCCCTCAAATTCTTTGGTTTTCCGGCATTTTTGTTTATTTGAACCCTTTCCAACAATGACTGCATGATTTTGAGATCCATCTTTTCACACTGAGAACAACTGAGGGACTCATATGCAACTATTACAGAAGGTTCAAATGCTCACTGATGCTCCACACAATGCATTAAGAGCCGGGGGTGAAAACTTTTGAACAGAATGGAGATGTGTATATTTTTCTTATTTTGCCTAAATATCATATTTTTTCATACAGTACACGTTCGCTTTGTAAATGCTTGACCTTTCCAACGTGATTGCGTAATGTGAGAAGTCCAGTTAGAGCAAGATGAGCATTTGTGGTTAAAAAGTATATAAAAGTGTCTTTTAAAAAAAAAAAAAAAAAAAAAAAAAAAAATGACATTGTTTTGCTAGATAAGACCCTTATTCCTCAGCTGGGATCGTGTAGAGATCTTTGAAGCTGCTTTGAAACTGCAATTTGGACCTTCAACCCACTGATCCCCATTGAAGTCCACTATATGGAGAAAAATCCTGGAATGTTTTCCTCAAAAACTTTCATTTCTTTTCAACTACAAGCCATTATTTAAACTTAACATAACAAAGGAGTGCTCACTAACATTAACTCTTGCTATGGAAGTGAAGAACTGAAAAATGGTTTTGACAGCTGAAACTACACATTCCCCTCCCATCACCACATACTTAAATGTGACAAAGTCACACTCAAAAAAACGACCAAAAAAAAAAAAAAAAAATCTAACTTTATCCAACTGAAGTTACACCGCATTTCAGTTCATGACCTTGTCACTGCCAGCATCTCAGCTACAAACAATGTGACCAGGGTGTGATCCGTGTTTAAATCAAGTATTACAATTAAAAGGATTCAAAGTATGAGCCGTAGAGTAGTAAATCAATACACTGAGTCTATAGCGTAGCCGCACACCCCAAACCTACCGAACATGCTGTGCTTTTTCTCCCATGATCCACTCCCATGAGTGAGCTTAACACTGTCACACCTGCCCAACACACACCCAGTCAGTAGAGCACCACATTCACGCCACAGCAACACAACACCTCCCCATTCTGGTTAAAACACGCCAGAATAAAACATTCCTCACATTCTTATTACATTCAGTGAGAGTGAGTCAACGCTGATACCTGCCATCCCATTACTGATGAAGAACATCACACAAGACACAGCGAGAAGAAAAGAACGCAAAAGGGCGTTGGGTGGAGACGAACAATGGAAGACGTGAGCTCAGTCTCAACAATGGATGGTGTGTTGGTATTTCAAAATTTCACCGAATGAATCATTACGATTCTGCATTCCAGTGGTGGCTAATTACCGTGAGTTTTCGATATTGGATATTTATATCTTTATGACGCGAGTTACGTAAAGAAGTTCACTCCTTTGCTGTTATGTTCGATGTGTTTGGCTGTCATAGAAACAGAACAAGATATTATGATCATGACTCAGGAGCAGGAGGTTTTCACAAGCTCTGCGTTCTGACAAGTATATGTTCTTATCCACGGGCCACAAAGTCACAACAAGCTTACAATAAAAAAAAAAAAATGACAAGGAACATTATTAGTTAATAGGCTCCTATGGTGGTCTTTTGGTTTACAAGCCATAGAATAATGTTGGACTGTCACGATAGCATTTCAGCAATATTTCTGTTTGTACCAATACTAGCAAATTGAGATTATTCTCAAATATCACACCACAGCAAAATTTTCCTTATATGCATAAAATGATACTGAATGTTTTGTTTAAAAAATTAATTTAAATAAAATTAATGTATTAATTAATTTTAATTTTGAATTAATTACAATTTTCTCATTAAAAAATTAGTTAAATCAAGTTAAATTTATACTCAAATGAAATGCAAAATCAATGAAATTATATTAAAATTCACTTACAATAAAAAAAGCAAGTTACATAAGCGCAAATTATTAAATTCATTCATTTAATTAACTGATATTAACTAAATTACATTAAGCTAAATTAAATGCTATAATTAAAATAACTTAGATTTGACTAAAATTGAAATCAAATTAAAACAAGTTAAATTAAAATCAATTTAGATCAAATTAATAAATTAAATTACATTCAATTATATAAAATCTCAGTTGCAGTACATTACAAATAAAATAATATTAAATTAAATTACATTAAGATAGATTAAATGCTATAATTCAATAAAATTAAAAATTAAATTACACAAAAATTTACATTTAAAATTAAAATCAAATCCAAGTAATAAATTAAATTACACTAAAATGACAGTACATTAAAAATTAGAGCATGTTACATTAATGAAATTACATTAAGTCAAATTAAATGTTATGTTTACATAAAAATTAAATTACATTAAAAATTTAAAATTAAATTGAAATAAAAAAACAAGTTATATTAAAATAAATTTAAAAATCACATTAATTAATAAATTAAATGATATTAAAACTCACAGTACATAAAATAAAAAAAAAAATAGGTAACAATGTAAATTAAATTACATTAAGCTAAATTAAGTGCTATAATTAAATTAAAAAAAAATAAATTACACTAAAATTCAGATTTAAAATTAAATGTAAAAAAAAAAAAAATTTAATTAAATTACATAAAATTATATTAAAATCCGGTTACAGTACATTAAAAATAGAGCAAGTCACATTTAATTAAATTAAGCTAAATTAATTTAATTAAATAAATTATTATTTAAATAAAACTAAAAATCAAATTACACTAAAATTTAAATAGAATTTAAATCAAGTCAAATTTATAAATTAAATTACATGTAAGTTATATTTAATGTTAAATTAAATACAAAATAATTACATTGATTTAAATTAAAAATTATATTTAAATCTAATTAATAAATTAAATTACATTTAATTTTAATGTCAAATCAAATGAAAGATTATACTGATTTAAATTTACAATTAAATTTAAATCCAATTATTAAATTAATTTAAATTATTTATTATTAATCATTTTAATTAAAATATTAAGTTACATCAAAAGTTACATTTATATCAAATTAAAGATTTATTCAATTAAATTCAAAATTACATTTAAATCAAATAAAAAACGTTATTACATCAAGTTAATTAAATGATTAAACCTAAATTTAAATCAAATTACATTAAATTGCAATTACATTAAAATTAAAAGCAAAATCTAAAGTTTATTACACATGGCTATGAACCAAAACCTCTTAAATAGCAATAGCGTCTACACCAACTCACCACCACACAGATGAAGTCTCAATCCAGACCCGGTGTGCAGGCTTCCCCTTTCACAAAAACAGCATTGCACTTTTCTATATTGGCAGACACAGCCATGAATTCAGAACTGACTCAATAGCAACGACGAATACAGAACTGACTCGATGCAACGATGAGCAGTGGTTATACTCTGTCGTGACTTATTGCAAAGGAAGTGGTTAGAGAAGACCCAGTTTTTGGTAACAAGTACAGCTGCAATCGAGCATAGGTTTCAGGCCTCAATTACAGCACAGAAAACACGGGGTAGATTTTGCCCTGAACAGAGAACCTGTGGTGCAGACAGACATACGCCATCATTACAACTACCATATTATCCTCTTCGCTGCCTTCAAATAAGAACACAGACAGCCCTCAACTGCTACAAAACAGAGAGACAGCACACAGGAAATGTGGTAAGAGACAGAAATCCAGCAACATGATATCACATTGCTCGCACAAACAACTAGAAAGTACTAGAAAAAGTACTAGAAATGAAAAACACAAGCACTCTCCATCATCCTCAGTCAGAGAGTGTATCTTTTTGCAGCGTGACACTATTTGTTTCCCATGTATGGAGATGTTTGGGGCGTGTATTATGTAAATAACCCTCATTAAACATGCAGTCACACTTAAGCAAAAATGCTTTCGGAAGTTCAACGCACTTGCGACTTCGTTCAGTCGGTGAGAACCTAAACATCAAACATTTACCTTGTTTGACCTGTTTGTTTAAACTGAAAGTAGATGGAGTAGATGCTGCTGTATATTTTTACATTTGCTACTTAATACAAGTCCTACAGCTGCTAAATTCTTTGCAAGCATGATACGCATGTGTGAACACACTTTTGTACAATCCGGATTATTCGCCTTCTGAACCAAAACAAATTCGTGTCTGTGCACCTCCTGTGGATTCTTTTGCATGAGAAGCTTTTCTGCAGATAAAAAAAAAAAGATACATGCACGCAATTATGAATTGAAAGAGACACTCAGTCTCTTTCATCATCAGCAGCTGACAGCAGATCATATCAGAACAGGCAGTTTCCTGTGTATTTGAGCATGTGGTGCAAATTCTTGCTAAACCAAAGAGACTTTGCATATGCTGAAAGCATCCAAAAACTGTGGTTTCTAAAGAAAAAAAAAAAGAAGTTAATCTTGGTGCCTGCTATGAAATGACCATCAGAATATGGAACTGTATGGAACTGTTAGTTTGTATGGGATGTTATTTTGTGGTTCGGTTGACTATCAAAACCATAAACGGTACTGGTACTTGCCATGGTGGTCTCTGTATGTGGCTGATTTATTGTACAGCTGACAGGGTTTTAGTCCAGAGACATGTGCAATTAGAAGACATGTTTGTGGATGTTATGTCTTCCACGGCCTATTAGCACTCTGGGTATATCTGAATAGAGAGAGCAAGAATGCTTCGTTCTCAGAGGAGTTGTTTCAGGAGTTGTTTACACGACACTGTTTTTTAACTAAAGATGGAAAAAGTTTATGCGTTTCGGCTATTCATTTACAGAATGGTGGCATTTTGGTGGCCACTTTTGGTTTTCACACTTTGAAAATGGGTTTTAAAGTGCAGATTTTTTAAAACAATCGTTATCGTCCTCCGTGTAAACCACAAAACCGTGAACTTGCGTAAATGGTAATGTAGTGCGCATGCGTATTACGCATTTGCACAGTATTTTTCCATCTACTGGCCTGGCATGCATAATACAGTTTAATGAAAGTTTCGAGCGGTGTGAAAATGTGACACAACATCGCATTTAGTTTTTAATGTGTGGAAATTTTGCACAAGAATTCTGGACCTTAAGACTGGCCCACCAAATTTATTGTATATAATAATAATAATAATAATAATAATAATAATAATATTATAATTAATATTATTTGTAAATAAGTCCTCTTGGTTGTTATTTTTTAAATCTCAACACTGTAAACAATTATGTTTTGAAGCTGCAAATAAAGCAAATATTACTGAAGTACTTTTTACAAGAAAATACTCATTTCGTTTTTTAAAATTTTACATTTAATTTCAATTTGAGTGAAAACTGTCTACGCCAACTTTTCAATGTACTTATGTTTACTCTGTACTGTTATTTTTATTTTAATTTCACACCATTGACAGTGTTATGTCAGTATTATTGATATACTCTTATATTTTGAATTATATTTTATATTTCTGATATTTTCATTTTTATGTGCTTTTGCATTTTTATTAGTTTTTACAAAAATATTACTATTAATGTTTAATTACTATTTAATGTTTCCGATTAAATTTTTATACATTTCCAATTTTAGTGCTTTATTAAACTTATTACTGTTCAATTTCTAATTATAATTATTTATTTAATCTAACTGTTATCTTCATTTAGCTTTTTCGAATTATTGAATTATTTTAGCTTTACTTTAACAACAAAAAAAATCTTTATTTCAAAACAAAATCTTTTTATTCAGGGATGCACTAAAACTTAAAATTCTGGGTCGGAACCGAAAATTCTGGATGCAATTGGCTGAAAACCGAAACCGAAAATGCTTTTAAATAATTAAAATAAATAATTTTGTAAGATTTTAATCCTTTTAAGTTGGTTCAATAATTTAAATGATACTGCATTTTAAAAATACAAGCCAATAAAATAACCACACTTTTACTGAAAGTAAAACAATAAAATTTGAGAGAACATACAATATTATAAAATATTGTGTATTATTAATATACACTATATTTTATATCAATGGAACACTCATTCATAGAGTGGAATATTGAGCGGAGTGTCAAACAGCGCAGTGACGATGGCTAAAGGATGAGTGAACAGTGCTGGGCGGTGCAGCACGCCATATATTCTCTGATGTTTTTCTCCTTTGGCCAAAAAAACAATTTTTGGCTGATAATTTTCATCACTAATTTTTTAATAGTTTTAGTTAACAATAACTCTGCTTCTGTTAACGCCAAAATAAAACAAAAAAAAAAAAGTTAAAAAAAAACATGACTGAAAATAATGCATGTTTTAACCTGATGAAAGTTGAGTAAAGCAGAGTAATAGTGAGGGAGAAGCTCAAAATGAGAAGAATTGCACAGGTGGAGACAATAGAGAGGTACAAAAGCTCTCTCAATGGGTTTGGTCAATGCATAGACACGTGAGCACAGAAACACGTCTGGCTTTTTCTCATCGATTCAAAAGTACTGCTCAGTCATCAATCACATTCAGTGCCCAGCCTCAAAACTGCATTCTGCTCACTTTAAACTTGCAGAGAGTAATAATACAGGAGCAACTGGTAGAAACTAGTGATTTTTAATGCAACTTAGTCAGACATAAATTCATTTTTGAGGCTGGCCATGTGGGTTTGGACAGTGTTGATGCTTTAATCTGTAACTTCTCACATTATTCTGCATAGCTGAATCCAAAACATTCCAGACTGTCCTGGGGCAAAACCCCAACCAGCACGCATAAAACTCCACTGAAATCCTCTAAAATATCAAAAACAACTGTGCAAAAACAAACACACTTATGAATCACAATCTATTTAAAGGCAACTACAAGCAGAAGTATGCATCTTAAAACCAAATGAGCTGCCCTACCTAGACAACATTTTTGAGCATCATCAGCAGCACACAAAATCAAGTGTTTCCAGTTACTCTGATACTCTTATTCAGTTACTTTTGATTACTAATCTCTTATTAATGTACAGTACATTACACTAGCTACTGTATTCTTGTCTCTCACCCGTTCAAATTTGATTTTCTAATAATGTAATGCATTTTAAAGCTTCATGTGGAATAACATCTGGTTACGTTTTGAACTCATGTTTACAGTGTAAAAGTTTTTTGTTTTTTTTTTGTTTGTTTTTTTCTTCACTCTCCATTAGGATTTCCACCTTCAAAAACATGTTTAACCCTTGGGTGCCCTTTGGTCACTTTTTGACTAGGTTTATGCTTTTTTCCTTAATCGGAACAGTACAAAATTGGTAGAGGTTTTGGCACTTGCTATGTGGACACACAAAAAATAAATAAATCATGGACATGATTCAAAAAGGTTAAACCATCCTGAAAGAAATAGTCAAAAATGGCCACACTGGAAATAAATGGGAAAACCAATTTCATGGTGGACTCATTTTATACTGTGCTCTTAAAAAAAAAAAAAAAGCCCAATTTTTTTGCGATATCAACCTCAAATTTGTAACACACCTTAATTAGATTTTACTTAACTTCTAGAACTTTTTTTTTTAATTACACAAGTTTTTTCACCTCAGCAATAATCAGACAAATACTCTGTGCTCCAAAAGCATTTAAGATTTACGTTTAAGATTTATGTTGTATTTACAGTTTAAGTTGGAAATTTCATTTTCAGGTTTATGCTTCAGGTTTTTTTTTTTTTTTTTTTTTTTTGTGATATCAACCTCAAATTTGGAATACAACTTGTTTAGATTTATGACTCCTAATTTCAGAGTAAAACATGTTTTGGAAAATATATACATTAACTTCTAGAACTTTTTTTAAATTTAATCTGGCATTTTTTCACTTCAGCAATAATCTACCAAGTGTTTCTATAAAATAAGACCAAATTTAAAGTCTGTGCTCCAAAGCATTCCAGATTTACAAGAGTTTAAGTTGAGAAATGTAAAAAATTAAGATTAAGAAATTTCATTTTCAGGTTTATGCTTCAGGGTTTTTTGCGATATCAACCTCAAATTTGTACTTAAATTTGACATTGTGGGGACCGGCCTGCGGTCAAAAATTTCAGGTTTTACTATCCTTGTGGGGACATCTGGTCCCCACAATGTAGCAAAAACACACACACACTTCATATCAAATTTGAAACTAGTGTTTTTGTATATTTTTCATAACAATAAACTTAACTTTTTTCTTTATTTTCACTTTAGAAATAATCTACGAAGTGTTTCTATAAAAAGAGACCAAATTTAACCCTTGTGCAACCTCATGGACATTTTTGTCCATTTAAGTTTAGTTTTTTTTTTGTTTGTTTTTTTTTTTTTTTTTTGGATAATTGTTCCTGTGTTAATGCTAACTGCATAATTTTTGGCTCAGGTGTGTATTTTTACTGGAATTTTAATATTTCACCCATTTCCTTTAATAAATTTATTTTACACCAAGTACAAAAAACGGTTCCTCTCAGCACCTTTTGGAAAAAAATATCCTCTTTGAAACTCATTAAAACAGCTATTTTTAATCCCAGGGCCATTTAACTATAAAACCCAAACAAAATCTTACTAAAGGCTCATTTTTTGAGATATCAACCTCAAAAACTTAGATTTTCTATCAATTTTTTAGTTCCAATTGTTATATAAAATATATATCTCAAATAATTTTCATAAACTTAAACCGCTATAACTCTTTTGGTTTCAATTTTTAAAACTTACTTTCAACAATAATCTGCCAAGGGTCTTCTTTAAAATAAGACCAAACTTAAGTGAAACTTAAGAGTTTTTTTGACATGGACATTTTTGTCCTCTACGAACCTATGTGTAACTTTTTTATATTGACGCACAAGGGTTAAGTGTGCTCCAAAGCATTCAAGATTTTCGACAGTTTAAGTTGGAAGTTTCATTTTCAGGTTAAAACTTTAAAAAGTCATTAACAGGCAATAAATGGATTAGTATAACCGCTGCATAAACACAACACAACAAAATCGCCTAAAAATACAAAATAATATATAAAACGTCATTATCAGACAAACACCTAGTCTCATTTGTTCTGTTTGGTCTTTGTGATACTACAATGTGCAAGCAAAATATGTCTGAACTTCCTCTGTTTTTACTGTTTCTTAGGTTTGTCTAGTTTAATCTCCCAAAAGTGCAGTATTTTGGTCCACTGTGTATTTCTTAATATGTGCTTTGAAAAAACAAATAAATAAATTAATTAACACGCTTAAAAGTGGGCTTTGAGTGATGGAGGTCTATAGGCTCACTACTCCTCTAAATTAAGCTACAGTGTTACAGCTGTTGTGTTGATTTAAATAGCACATTAGATGCATTTCATCATTTAAACAAGCTGAAACATTCCGTTTTTCCTAATTTCTGAGTAGGACAGTCAGGCTTTTTCGGTAAAGACTCCGGATGCAATAAAAGTGACACAGTGCAGCAGGAACAGTGAACGACTAAAGGATGCTGAACTGATGCCATGTTTCTCACGCCTCACCTGAAGTACCCAAACGCACAGGATGAATATAGATATATGAATATAGAATATAGATACGCTTCTAAATTAATACAACCCAGTAACGATACATATGTAGTTATAATATTAAGGAAAACAAGTACGTACCTGGTAAAAAGTTGTCGCGCGGTTAGGAGTAATCACAACTCAGCGTTCAGTGACACCTGCGCGGGTGACGTCAACAGCACGCACGCGTTCTGTGTGAGCGCGGAGAAAGTTGCTGCTCTGCTCTTCTTTTACAAAGTCACTCTGTCCGCGTCCTAATGCAGACCTGATTGAGACACTTTCAACGCGTCAGTTTTTAGGCTGAGCGCTCCATGTGACCAAATTCCCACACCGCCCAGTTTTTTTCTAACTTTTCCCAAGTATGTTGACGCTGTAGAGATGATGATGATGATGGAGCACCATGCGCACACTCCCCGCTCACATGCCACGTGTTGCTGTCAAAATAAAGGCTGGGGGTGGGCACGCGAGGGTGGCACGCTGGGCGTGTCGAGTAGGTGGGATGAAAGAGAAATATGATTTTAAAAGCAAATATTTAGAACACTTTGTGCCAGTGCGCCACCTGCTGGCGGTGATAAATAATGGCGAAAAGAAAAAGGTATTCTCAGTTTAAATGTAAGATTTTAAAGTCGTGTTTAAGTATCCGATATATATTTTAGAAGTTTGAGGACAGTGAGTGTTTTTAAGAAATTAAAAAATTAGAAATAAAATTAGAAATTAGAAATTTTATTCAGCAAGGACACATGGAACCAATATAAAGTTATAATGAAGACATGTATAATGTTACAGTGGAGTTCTGTTTAAAATAAATACTGTTCTTTTGAACTTTTAGTTCATCGAAGATTCCTGGAAAAAAAAAAATCAAATTTTCTGTAAACTGCTTAATAATATGTTTTTTTAAGCATCAAATCAGCATATTAGAGTGATTTCTGAAGGATTAATTGCTACTGAAAAATGTAAGAACTACTTAAAAGAAATTCTAAAATTAGTTTTAATGTATTTGATCAAATAAATGCAGAAAATAAATATATAATGAATATAAATAAAAAATATTATATTAATACTATTAAATAATTGTTATAAAAATAATTATTACAATTTATTTTTAAAGGCTGAGTGTAGCATCACAAATCTACCAAATCTACCATTTATTTATTTATTTAATTTTTTATTTATTTTATTTTATTTATTTGTTTTTGAGGTACCATATCAGCATATTAGAATGATTTCTGAAGGATTATGTGAGTAATTGTTACTGGGAAATTATTTACAAGAAATTGTAAAATTTGTTTGACTATACTGTATTAATACTATTAAATAATAATTGTTATTTTTAATTATAATAATTATTCAAAAAGGCTGAGAGTTGCATCACAAATGTACCAAAATATGTCCCACATAATTAAGCATCCAATATATATCCATAAGTTTGAGGTCAGTGTGATTTTATTTTTTTTTTATTTTTCAAAAATCAAAACTTTTATTCAGCAAGGACATATGAAATTGATATGAAGTGATAATGAAGACATGTAGAAAGTTACAGTGGAGTTCTGTTTAAAATACTGTTCTTCTGAACTTTCAATTCATGAAAGACTCATGAAAAAATATCATTTTCTATACTGTACTGTATTAATAATATTAAATAGTAATTATATTAATTATTAATTACTATTAATTATAATAATTATTAAAAAAAAAGGCTGGGTGTTACATTACAAATCTACTAAAATTTGCCCCACATAATTCACCCCTTATAACTCCTTTTAATACATTTTTTAAACCAAAAAGGTGTATTTGAACAAGTGCAGTTTTTATTTTTCATTTGTCTGTTTTTGTAACATGCTTTATTTTTTCATTTGGCATCCCAGATTTCTCAACATCTGTCTAAATCATTCAGAATACTCTCAAAAGACAAAAGTTTTAAGTAAATAACTTATGTCTGGGTCAATAAAGAGGTTATAAAAAAATTGTTCCGCATCTGTGTTTTGGAAAATTAAGGCATTATGAGCCACATTACATGCTCCTTTCACCGAAAGCTCCCTGTCATCATGTACTCAAGAGTAATTATTTCATTTGTTGCATGCAAATAGGTGTGTTGACAAATGAAAGACAGCGTGTCACAACAGTAACAACAGAAGCATGTACTGTATAGTGCAGATGCTGAAAACTAGTTAGTCTTCAGACTGAACTATGAAGAAAATAATAATGATTCAAATAGTGAAAGTAACAAGCAAACCAATGTTTTTCATGATTTATTTGATCATTATCAAAATCTGTGAGTACCTTACATACTGCAATACATTGTGTGTCAATAAAAATATATTATCTTTTTTTCCATTATTCGATAACTGTATGATAAGGATTCAACAATCTGTACAACGAAATGCAGTCAGCTACTTCACTTCCCAAATAGGCTAATTAAAAACAGAAGACAACGTGAGTTAATGATGGAATTCAGTGAATGCCGGCATCTTCCACAACTATTTTTATAGCCAACATAAACCATCAGTGAAAAGTCCTCCGGCTCCTGTCCTGAAATCTGTGCACATGTTCTTTGATGTAATAAACACAAGCTGACTTCATTTTAAAGGGAACCCCTGCTATTATGGCTTAATATAGCATAAATTACATCTCTTACTGAAATATGTAGTAGAAAACCCATAAAAGAGTTACGTTATTTTAAAAATCCACATCTTTTTATACATATTTTGGACTATGGGGGGCGCCATTTTTACAATGACATGAAATAGCTGCACTTGGTGAGCTGCTACCTGTTGCTATTTTTACCTCAGCACAACCCGTTAAATAAAATACTTATACGATGCCACATTGTGTGGCTTTTGGTTGTAATTTTTAGTCGGAGGTCAACAAGAGAAGCGATGTAGGTCTTCATTGCTTTCCTAGCAATCAGAAGAGGAGAAAAAAATGAGAAGATGCCTGTGGACGAATAAAACTTCCTAAAGACTTGCGTCTTTGTTTTCTTCACTTTAGTCCTGATGCCTTTGAGGCTTTTAGTAGACCACAGAAACCATCCTGACAGAATGTAAACATGCGACACTTGTTATGATGCTGCAACCACTGATTTCTCAGCAGGGATTTCACTTAATATCCCAGGTAGGCTAATCGATAGTCAGTATTTTATTTTCCAAGTTGTGTTGCGGTAAAAATAGCAACAGGTAGCAGAAGCTGATAGAGTGCAACCATTTCACGTCATCAAAATAATGGCCCCCTCCATAGTCCAAAATATGTATAAAACAATGTCATTTTTTAAAAAAATAAGGTAAATCTTTCATGGGTTTTTTACTACATATTGCATAGGCGGAGCGTGTGTAAGGCCACTGGGTCTTGGGGCAAAAATGGCACTAAATTGGACAAAAATGCCCCTGCACAAACAAATTAAATCTATTAAGTCTGTTGCTAACAAAGCGAAAATGGATGGAGTGTGTTGATTACAGCCAGGGTTGCCAGGTTTTCACAACAAAACCCCAATTGCTACCCAAAACTAGCCCAAAACCAGGCCAGTCCCGTTTCGAGGGGTAAAAATACACATTTTTTGGCAGGGTTCCCCTGGTACAGCTCACATTCCCGGGCTAAATATAACATTACTGAGGTTGCTTCGACCCACAGAAACAGTGTTCAGTAGCCCAATTCCGCTGAAAAACGGTGGACTTGGCAACACTGGTTGCGGCATTAAATTACGATTCCTTTTATGGAGTTTTTGCGCATTATAACCAATCACACACGATTCTGTTGAGCTTAGGAATGCAATGGCCAACCAGAGGCGTTCAGATGAGCCATCGCAGAAACTCATCAGTTTTGCTGAGCGTGATTATAGCATTAAATTAGTTTTTTTGAGAGTGCTTAAACTGGCCATAGATCAAATGAAACATTATAATTATACATTTCTTAACGTTTTAATTAAATTATCACATTAAATACAAATTCAGTCCCATTAAAACTATTTTATTAGCCTACATGACACCCATGTCTGGTTCTTACCTAAAAAAATGAGTTTATGATGTTTGTAGTTAACAGATTTGGCTGCTTTTGGATTTACCGTTATTTCAGACATCATTTATGTTATATTAAGCCATACAAGTCCTAATATCCTGGGTTCCCTTTAAGGTGTCAATTTCAACCTGGAAAATCATAAGAATTTATGATTAATATGTAATGTTTTGTGTTTTTAGTTCTTGCTGTAAACATGAATCTTAGTATATAAGCTTAAAACAAGAAAATGTCAAACATATATAAGCTTACAGATATATTCTCTGAAATTTTTCCTTTTACTATTTTGCTTCTCAAGCACAGTAAATACATGAATATACATGCAAATCATGATGTTCTTCTGATCCCGATCCTGAAAACTGATCCTGCCTTAATTAACATTTTCAGCTGATTATGGTTTGGATATGGATTTAGTCATTTATGTAAAGTCAAAAACCATGCTTAATCTAGTCTGGCTGGAACCCACCACAAAATATCAAACCCTTATTGGTTTTTTACTGAGCAGGAGACTTTTACTCATACAAAAGAGTCTGAAATCATAAGTAACACTTTCCCTGTCCTAAAGCTGAAGATGATGTTGCATGCTGGGTTGGTTACACACTAACTCGAACCTAATACAGACATATTAAACACTTGGAGACAACTGCATTAAGCGTTTACAGACACTTATGATAATGATTGCAAAGACTGCGGTTGTGTTTATAATACGACGTGGCGATCAGCAAAGCCAGCGCAACAAGTAAATGACAATTGTGATGAGTGTTTGAAAAAAAAATTATTGTAATAAAAAATGGACGGTTTTAACCATGTCTTACATCCAGATCCTCAGGGTTTGCAGTGTTCAAGGGGAATATCGCTACAAATCTGAAACCAAAATGAAGGTAAACTTTACAAAGATGTTCAATCGGAATAAGTCATTTTAGATCATTGTGGAAAACTACAAATAAAAGCATAATGCAGGGTGGCTTCATCACACGTGAGTGGTCAAACCCAACCGTGTCCAACATCTGCGAGAGATACTATAAGGTGAGAAGTGCACATGCTTGGTGGAGGATGTGAACACGTTTTTACGGTTTTATGTTTGTGTGTGTGAGGAGGGCAGTGGTTTTGTATGTAGTGTACAGTGGCAGTACAGACAGACTGTATTTTGCATTTTTCATTAGTGGTTGAGCCTGTAGTGTCAGTGAGCAAGAACTGGTGGAAGCTCTCAAACTGGTGCCACATAGTTGCCAGGGAATGTTCCAAAAGCTTGGGTCCTTTCAGACGTACCTGACAGGAAGAGAAGAATACAATGTTGTTTAAGCAAGAAAACACAAAACAGCTATCACTTTGCTAGCACATTATGGTAAATGACAGTACTGTAATGTGACAACTGGCCAATAGAGGGCAGCACAGGTAAGGTCTTTGCACTGATACCATTTTTTTAAATCTTCAAAAATATATCTTTCAGTTTTGGTACTAGGAGTCCATGAGCAGAACTGTATATACCACTTAGATTTTTGAGTTATTATATTATAAAAATAACCATTATTAAAAACCATTAAAATGTTAGAGTTCAGTAAGATTTTTGTTTTTGTTCATATTTTAAAAAAAATATTACTTTTATTAATCAATGATGCATTAAATTGACAAAAGTGACAATAAAGACATTTATAATGTTGCAAAAGATTTTTATTTCAAATAAATGGTGTTCTTTGGAACTTTCTATTCATCAAAGAATCATGAAAAAATACACATTTCCACAGTTAAGCAGCAATGATTTTCAGCAAAAAGAAATGTTTTTCTTGAACAGAAAATCAGCATATCAGAATGATTTCTGAAGGATCATGTGACACTGAAGACTGGAGTAATGATGCTAAAAATTCAGCCTTGCATCACAGAAATAAATTACATTTCAAAATATATTCAAATAGAAAACGGTTATTTTGAATTAAGAATATTTTACAATATTTACTGTTTTTACTGCATTTTTGATCAAATAGATGCAGCATTGGTGAGGATTAGAAACACATTTTAGTTTTTCTGACACTGCTATGTTCAATTACTTATCAATTTTTTGTTTTCACAGCAGTCTTTTATTTTTAGTATTTGTATACTATATAATATTCTATACAGTACTCTCTAAACTATTGTTAATGTCTATTTCAGAATTACCTGAGCTTACAATTACAACTTTTAGTCAATTTAGGCATTACAGCAGTATAATCAAAATATAATTACCAAATATGAAATTATAATATGAGATGATAATCAATATACAGTTGAAATCAAAAGTTTACATACACCTTGCAGAATCTGCAAAATGTTAATTATTTTACCAAAATAAGAGGGATCATACAAAATGCATGTTATTTTTTATTTAGTACTGACTTGAATAAGATATTTCACCTAAAAGACGTTTATTAATTTATTAAACTGACCCCAGCCAAGGAAGAAGGGTCTTATCTAGCGAAAGAATCGGTTATTTTCTAAAAAAAAAAAAAAAAAATTATATACTTTTTATCCCGAAATGCTCGTCTTGTCTAGCTCTGCAGTGTAGAGGTCTTCACGGAGGACCCGAGACCCTCAGGTCAATATTTTAAATGGTCAGCCGTGCCCGAGTCGGGTCCCAATCTATAACCTCGGGTCCCGGGTCTGTTTAACATTTCCGCGTAATACCCGAATCGATCTCAGGACACCGCACCCGCTAGTGATCAGTGTCGTTCAGCACTTTGCGTGTGTTTTGTAACTTGCAATTTGTAAAATTAGGATGAGAAAAGTGTGAGCGGGAAATAAGGTGGAAAAAACATGCATGATGTGAAGTTAATGTTAGTACTGCAAGTGGCGGTATCAAGCCGTCTCATGTGAATTCCTCCTTTAAGCTTCATAAGATTAACTAGGTGGAGCTTTAAGCATATGTTTTGTATTGTTTTCTTTCACTGAAGAAGAGACGCACCTGTTATTGAACACGCACGATGGTGCAGTGCAGGGTATCCACCTTATTTTTTGCCATAAGAGTAGGTGCAGCCATTTGTGTCTGGCTTCTGCTTTCATCCACTTCCAGCTATTTTTAGCTGCACAAAAAGGTTGTTTTGCTGTTTGATATTGCAAACTGGTGTGTCTTAATTATCTTAATTATGAACACACTGGTTTGTAGTGCAAACTGTTTTACCATTTACTGCACTTCAGTATTCTTCTCGTTATTTCCCTATGGTGGATTATGAACCGGACGTCTAACTCATAACCAGAAAATAGCTTACTTCCGCATTGAAAAATAAGGTGGATAGCCTACGCAGGTATACAGTGTACCCACTTAAGTCAGCTTTGTGTATACCCACTAATAAATCCACTCTGATCCACATCATTCAGTGTGTCTTGCTTTAGCCAAAATCATGACATGATATCTAATCCAACCGCACGTGAATAAATTCAATACTCCATAAAAGCAAGATTACTAATTTGAATCAGTACATTATAACGAAAACAATACCTTAAATTTAGAGTATACCCACTTCTCTAGACACCAATACACCACTGCACATGCAGTAAAGTGTAACGCACTTCTTGTTCTGTGTTTTTTGAAAAAAAAAAAAATGGACGGAAATGTTAGTGTCAAGTAGGATTGATCGCAGTCAGGGCAATCCTACTAACAGTAGGTAAGCCAAAAAGGTTTTTTTTCGCAATTTGTTTATTGACTTGTTAATAGCAATTTGCTGTGCAATATGTGCCGACCGGGTGCAGTTGGGTCCGTGTCTTCCCAGCCGGGTTCTGGTCCAATTTACGAACAACGGACGGGTCCACGTTGGATCCGGGTAGTAAATTTAAGGCATTTCTTGGGTCTGCCTGGGTTCAGATCCTACTTTCAAATTAGGCTAAATACGGGTCCGGGACGGTTCCGTGCAACAAATTTACGGGTCTCTTCGGGTTTGGGTACAAATTTTTGGACCCATGAAGACCTCTACTGCAATGCACATGTGTACTCTGTGTATTCCGGTTCAAGATAGTCAGGGAAGGGCAAAAAACTCCCATCTCATTTTCTCATCCTACTTCAAAATCATCCTACATCACTGTTTTACCTTTTTTTGTAAAGGCCGTTTGGCCTTCTTTGGCGCGTTCACTTGGGTCGGTACTTCTGCAACGATGTCGGTTGAGATTTTGAAGTTGGAGGAGAAAATGAGATGAGAGACTTTCGCCCGACCTTGATCCAGAGTGACCAATTGTTTCACTAGATAAGACCCTTATTCCTTGGCTGGGATCATTTAGAGCCCTTTGAAGCTGCACTGAAATGGCATTTTTAACCCTCAATCCACTGAGCACCACTGAAGTCCACTACATGGAGAAAAATCCTGGAATGTTTTCCTCAAAAATCTTAAATTCTATGCGAATGAAGAAAGAACAACATGAACATCTTGGATGACTTGGGGGTGAGTAAATTATCAGGAATTTTTTATTTTGGAAGTGGAGTAATCCTTTAATGCTTTGTCTTTCCTTCTGGAGCATCAAATTCTGCAAGGTGTATGTAAACTTTTGACTTCAACTGTAGTACCAATACATCATGCATTCCTGTGGTTGATCTCTTGACCTGTCTGTCAAACATATCTATCCTGTTTAAGTGTGCAGTTCTTGGACAGAATAAGCTGTAAAGTGAAGCAAACTTAAAGGGCCATTACCTACAAACCAGCCGTCATCACACTTCTCTATGACCTGAACAATGTCTCCCTCTCTCAACTCCAGCTCGTCTCTGTTCTGGGGTTTATAGTTGTAAACCGCTTTATACCTGAATGAAAAAAGGGTGGAAAAAAGTATTTTCTACTTTGTTAAAGGGACAGTTCACACAAAAAAATGAACATTGTCATAATCCTTCAGATTCCTTCATGTCCTAAACCTTATGAATTTTTATTCACAACATGACATGACAAGTAAATAAAGAGGAAATGTACATTTTTTTACTTAGCTATTCAGTCATAAAACTAATAAATTCTGTGTCTGCTTGAATTAGGTCAATAGTAGTGAACAATGTACTGCGTAAGTACTCACGGTTGTCGTGAATAACCCATGTTCACAGGAGACTGTGATGTGGAAGGAATTTTGACATCTGCATTGAGCTGTGGAGATTGTGTTCTGGTCCTTTCCTAAACATGATCATTAAAGTTTTATTTATTCATATTTTTCCCAAATAAATTATGCAATATGGATTAAGTGGTCACACACATTTTTTTCCTTGAACATGTTTTTATGCTGTTACTTGTGATCAGCTGATATTGGATTTTTAACTTTTGGTCCTTACGGTGTATATAATATAATTTAATGAAAATGCATGAGATATAAAATAAATAGCTTAAAACAAATAAACGTGTATTTCCCACAATACAAAAATATCCTACCATTCAAAAGTTTGGGGTCAGTGAGATTTTTTTTTTAATGTTTTTAAAAGATTTAAAAGAAGTCCTTAATGCCCACCATGCATTTATTTCATTGAAATTGCAGTAAACAAATTGTTAATATTATATATTTAATATAAAATTAATCATAACTTTTATTATAATTTTACAATTACAATGATAATATTACAAAATTAATATTTAAATATGATTACAATTTAAAGTAACTGTTTTTAATGTCATTTATTACTGTAATGGCAAATCTGAATTTTGAGCATCATTACTCCAGTCTTCAATGTCACATCATCCTTCAGAAATCATACTAATATGATGATTTTATGCACAATTTCTTAGTATTATCAATGCTGAAAACAGTTGTGCAGCTTAATATTATATACCTTTTTTTAGGATTTTTAGGATTTTCACTTTGAATAATATAAAAGTACCAAAACTAAACAAAAAAAGAAAAAAAATCTTACTGATTCAAAACTTAGTATTCAAATAAAGCATTCCACCATTCAATTTATATATATATATATATATATATATATATATTTTTTTTTTTTTTTTTTTTTTTTTTTTTTTTTTTTGAAAGAAATTTTCTTTGGTGCACCAAGGCTGCATTTATTTGATCAAAAATACAAGAAAACTGTAAAAGTAATATTTTGTAACAAATTATTACAGTTTAAAATAACTGTAATCAGCAAATGCTGATTTGCTGCTCCAGAAACATTTATTATGATCAATTACGACAACAATGTTAACAATGCAAAGGGCCCTAATATCACTTTTTGATCACTTTAATGCATACTTGCAAAATAAAAGTGTTAATGTCTTTCAGTAAATAAATAAATAAATAAAAATCATACTAACCCCAAAATTTTGAACGGTAGTGTACAAATGATGATACTCAACTTCAATAAAACACTTAATTTCCACAAAATATTATACTAAAAACTTAATCTGATTAATAAACCATACATAAATTTGACCCAGGACCACAAAACCAGTCATAAGGGTCCATTTGTGGAGATTTGAGATTTATACATCATCTAAATAAATAAGCCTTTCATTCATGTATGGTTTGTTGGGATAGGACCATATTTGGTGAAAATCTGAGGGTGCAAAAAAATCAAAATACTGAGAAAAACGTATTTAATTGTCCAAATGAAGTTCTTAGCAATGCATATTACTAATCAAAAATTAACTTTTGATATATTTACGGTAGGAAATATGACTGGTTTTGTGGTCCAGGGTCCAGGCTAAATATGTAGTGTTGTTTGTCTACACAAACCTGTATGATGTACGGAGGGTGGGGACTGGTGTTCGCTGGCAGTCCTGGGCCCTGTGAAGATGTCAGCACATGATTGGAGGGTGACATGGGTGATCTGGCGTCCTTTTCCAGTGGGCTGTGAGGGTGCAACAATCCGGTCCTTGTGGATGAAGTGGGGCCAGGCGAGAACAGGAAGTGGTTTAAAGGCTGTTTTGGGGAGGTGGGGCGTGCGTGTGACAGAGGGGAGCGTGATGGGCTGGAGTGTTTGTGAGGTGAAAGCTGGGGTTCGGGGGAGCGTGACAAGGGAGAGAGAGGGGAGTGCTGTGGTTGACCAGGGCTGAGGGGCTCTGGAGAAAGAGCGGGAGAAGACGGAAAGTCATCGCCGCTTTTGGTGCGAGGCATTTTGTTGACCTGAACGTAGCTGACGGGGAAGATTCCACTACGGTTGGTGCCGGCGATACGACCCTCCAGCCACTGATCATCAACACGCCTGGTGATAGAGATCACCTCGCCCTGAGACAGAGACGACAGAGAAGAAAGCTGCTTAACCTGTCTGGTGTCAGATATCATGCTTCTCTGAAATACTTGATTGTGATTGGTCAATCGCAGCATTCCATGGTTGAATATTTGTGTATAATGATGTTAAACTGTATAATTTAGAGTAATTGTCTATAATTGTTTCAGGCAACCATTATCCTACATATTTTTGCTAGTTAGGACTAAGAGTTGATCCCACAAAGAGTTGATTTACATGTCTGAGCATGAAATGATTAAGATTCTTTACCCTAACTACCAAACTCAAGCCTTAAAGCAGTAGTTCTAGTAGTTTTTTGTCTCTGAGGCTCCCTACTGTCTACAATGGTTTTTAAAGGCCACGTGACTTTTTACGTTGTCTGTGATTTACTGCAAAAGGACTTCCAAATTATTTTATACACTATAATGTTTTTCAAAGACGTCTCTTCTGCTCACCAAGCCTGCATTTATTTGTTCCAAAGTACAGCAAAAACAGTAACATTTTTAAATATTTTTACTATTTAAAATAACTGTTTTCTATTTGAATATATTTTAAAATATAATTTATTCCTGTGATTTTAAAGCTGAAATTGTAGCATCATTGCTCCAGTCATTTGATCCTTCAGAAATCATTATAATATTCTGATTTGCTTCTCAAAACACATTTATTATTATTATTTTAAAAACAGCAGAGTAGAATTTCTTTCAGGTTTCTTTGATGAATAGAAAGTTCAGAACTTTTTTCAGCATTTATCTGAAATAGAAATCTTCTGTAACATTATAAATATCTTTATCATCACTTTTGATCAATTTAAAGCATCCTTGCTAAATAAAAGTATTAATTTCTATAATTTCCAAAAAAAAAAAAAAAGTGATATAGTGTATAATGTTACAAAAGCTTTTTATTTCAAATAAATGCTGATCTTTGGATCTTTCTATGTATCAAAGAATCCTGGAAAAAAAGAAATCAACTGTTTTAAATATTGATATAAATAATAATAAAAAAATCAGTAATGATGCTGAAATTTTAGCTTTGATCACAGGAATAAATTACATTTTAAAATATATTCAAATAGAAAGCAAATAGTAAAAATAATTTCATTTTTATTTCATATTACTATTTTTGCTGTACTTTGGATCAAATAAATGCAGGGTTGGTGAGAAAAAGAGACTTCTTTAAAAACCATTAAAAATCTTACTGTTTAAAAATTGTAGTGTAGTGAATTGTAGTGTATATTAAGATATATGTATATACATTTATTATTTTAGGTTTAGTAATCACATTTTTTTATTCTTCAAAGAACTGATTCTTCAAAGAAAAAAGAACTCAGGCATATCTTGATTTTTAGTTGTTTTGTCTTATTTTAATTACATTTTGGCTCCCTGGTTGAGAACCACTGCCTTAAAGGGATAGTTCACCTAAAAATGAAAATTGTCAATTTACTTACTCTGATTTACAGATAAAGTCATCCTAGGTGTATATGACTTTCTTCTTTCAGATGAATACAGTTGGAGATATATTAAAAATATCTTGGTTCTTCAAAGCTTATTAATGGCAGTGAATGGGTGTTGAGATTTTGAAGTCCAATAAAGTGCATCCATCCATCATAAAAAGTACTCCACACAGCTACGGGTGTTAATAAAGGCCTTCTGAAGCAAACAAACACATTTTTGTAAGAAAAATATCCATATTTAACATCCGGTGAGAATATGCTTGAACCAAGTTTTGTTTACAGGAGCAAAGGAAGCAAAGAAGCAAAACCAGTCTCCTCTTGGCTTATATTGAAATCCCCCGACATGTTTTTTTTTTTTTTTTGTCACTTCTAATTCTACTTCCTACGTCATCTGCCGGAAAGCCACTATATCTTGAATGTGCATATGACAGTAGGAGGAAGCTAGAAATAACGACTTATGAAGTTTTAAATATGGATCTATTTGCTTCAGAAGGACTTTATTATTCCCCAGAGCCATTTGGAGCACTTTTTATGATGGGTGGATGCACTTTATTGGACCTCAAAATCTCAACACCCATTCACTGCCATTATAAAGCTTGGAAGAGCCAGGACATTTTTAAATATAACTCTGATTGTATTCGTCTGAAAGAAGAATGTCATAAATTAAGCCGCAAATTAAAGAATTTACCACCTCAGCTCATTTAAGAATCAAGTAAATTAGTTTGGAATCTCTTATTTTATGATAGTTAATTTTTCACAGTCAGTCAGTTGTAGTATATGGTGCAGTGTTTCTGGCACCTTTCTGAAAGACAGTTCCACAGGTAGGTCGGCGTTGAAGTTAAACAGGGCTACGGCCTCTCCGTACTCCAACACCTGGATAGTGGGTGACTTTATTGGTGTGGGCTTCTCTGTTGGAGGAATAATCTGAAAAGAAAACATAGTAATATGTGTAAATGAAAAGAAGATGATGCGAAGTGTTTCATTTGCACATAAATGGACACACCTCCACATAGCTGGTGGGAAAGATCCCTACTCTTCCATGATGCTCTCCTTCATACCAGTTGGCGTCCACCTGCCGGTGTATGTACACTACATCACCTTTTTGTAAGGCCAGCTCCCTATGGATGAAAGGTTTAAAAATAATAACAATAGCTGTGTGTGATTACAAAAATGGTCAAACATTATTAAATGAACAATACTAAATTTAAACTTTATTGCACTGGCATTTGCAGTGCTTTTCATTTTGGATCAGACTTCCCTAAATCCTTCATATACTGATTCCAATTCTACAATAATTAGCAATAAAGAAACGTGTTGTTTTTTCAACTTACTTTGGTGACTGTGCTTGGAAATTAAATTTGGCTCGCGCTGCTTTCATCTGTGTAGACAAATATGCTTTCTTTCTCAAAGTCTGCCAAATATGTACTTTCCATTAAAACTCAGAGGGAAAAAAAGGACCAAATACTGTACCTTTCTCTCTTCTTTCTTAGGTGGAAAATCCATGTCCGATATTGCGCGATCTGTAGAGGAAAGAGAAAACCAGGATATGAGATATTGACCTATAATATACCCTTAATATACCACACTAGGGTGTGGTGATCATGCAAAGAATCTCTGTTTATCTTGTCTGCTGCAGAAAAAGCAGATTAAACTAGCGTTTCTGTGCACACCGGCTGTTAAAGCTCTTTTTGAAGCCGGATACCTTACTGTTTTATGTTGTTGCATAATCCACATATTTGAGGAGATTTAATGAGGGGTTTCACAGAGGGGCTTTACAGACCGTCTTTGATCAGTTAAATGTTCTATGTCAGCTGATGTAATTTATAATAAAAAGGTTCTGGAATTGCTATTTCTGGTCATTTGTTATTTGCTATTTTAGGCAGTTCTTTTCATGAATATTTCAAAGCATGTTAAGTCACAACAGTTCAAACAATCGGGGTCAGTAAAAAATTTTTTTTTAAGATTTTTATTCAGCAAGAATGCATTTAATTGATCAAAAGTGACAGTGAAGACATAATGTTACAAAATATTTCAAAATAAATGCTTCTCTTCATTAGCTTTCTATTCATTAAATAATCCTGAAAAAAAGTATCACAAATGTATAAAATATTAAAGGAGAAGTCCACTTCCAGAACAAAAATTTACAGATAACGTACTTACCCCCTTGTCATCCATGATGTTCATGTCTTTCTTTCTTCAGCTGTGAAGAAATTATGTTTTTTTGAGGGAAACATTTCAGCATTTTTCTCCATATAATGGACTGATATGGTGCCCCGATTTTGAATATCCAAAATACAGTTTAAATGTGGCTTCAAACAATCCCAAATGCGGTTGTAAACGATCCTAGCTAAGGAAGAATGGTCTTATCTAGCGAAACAATCGTTGTTTTTTTTATTATTATTAAAATCATATCTTTCTCTCCCTGAACTGAAAAACTCCAGCCGTATTTTCTCCCTCAACTTCAAAAATCATTTCAAAATCATCCTACATCACTGCAGAAGTACCGACCCAGTCTTTGCAAAGTGAACATGCAAAGAAGATCAAACACTCTTAGCAAAAAAAGGTAAAACAGCGATATAGGACGATTTTGAAGTTGAGGGAGAACATGAGATGGGAGTTTTTCAACATACCCTAACTGTCATGAACCGGAAAAAACATTAAAAAGTATATCAACTGTATTATTTTTATGAAAATAACCGATCGTTTCGCTAGATAACACCCTTCTTCCTCGGCTGGGATTGTTTACAACCGCATTTGGGATTGTTTAAAGCCACATTTAAACTGCATTTTGGAAGTTCAAACTTGGGGCACCATAACAGTCCATTATATGGAGAAAAATATCCTGAAATGTTTTCTTCAAAAAACGATTTCTTTATGACTGAAGAAAGAAAGACATGAACATCTTGGATGACAAGGGGGTGAGTACATTATCTGTAAATTTTTGTTCTGGTCTCCTTTATCATCTAAATAGACATAGAATGATTTCTGAAGGATCATGTGACACTGAAAACTGGAGTGATGATGCTGAAAATTCAGCTTTGCATCACATGAACAGTGTTGGGGAAAGTTACTTTTAAAAGTAATGCATTACAATATTGAGTTACTCCCTAAAAAAGTAACTAATTACGTTAGTTACTTTTTATGGAAAGTAATGCATTACTTTACTTTTGCATTACTTTTTAAATCTTGGCAGGGCTTGATTGTTTGTTTTTAATATAAAAAGTTCTATTTTTGGCAAATGTAAAAGCCTTTTCACACCAAAAGCCTCAGGCTTTGAGAAAAGTAAATTCCCGTCTGTACAGTAGACCGCAGAAGAAAAAATATCAACTCTTCAGCAATAAAAAAGGAAAACAAATGTTAGATTATCTTAAGTAATTTTATGCTTATTAGTATGGTTGAACTGCATCATCAAAGGTCGGCAGCAAAGACATCGGTTAATATAATGCTATTAAATACATAAAGGATATTTGTATTATTTAACATATTTAATTATTGCAGGTTTGCATCATATTCTGAGTTGAATTTCACTGTTTTTATTCATTTTGAGTAATACTGAATCTGCTTTTGGTGAGTGAGATGAATTAATGCATGTTCACATTTATTCTAGAACTGACATCTTACTCCCGATTTCTCTCAACATGGGGACAGGAGAGCTTTTAATCAATAAATGGGGGGTGAGGGTAACTGGTGTTACTTATTTGAAAAAAGTAACTCAGATATTTTCTTGTCAATTAAAAAGTAATGCGTCACTTTACTAGTTACTTGGAAAAAGTCATAATATTACGTAACTCACATTACCCCCAACACTGCACATGAATAAAATACATTTTAACATATATTCAGTTACTTTAAACTGCACTAATATTTCACAATATTATACAATTTTTACTGCATTTTTGATTAAATAAATGCAGCCTTTTTAAGAAAACTCTTACCAACAACAAACCTTCGAACGATGGTGTATATTATTGAGGGAATGTGAAGATTTAATCAAATTAACTTGCTTAACTTTCTTAAATCATTAAGAACTCTTTTTTTTCTCAAGACGGGTTTGTTGGGCCTCAAGCGCTGAACACATTATTGTGTTTACAATGGCAGAGCCTTTCTTAATTAATCTCCAGGAAAACAACTGGATCAAACTAATCTGCCATCAAGACCTCCATCCTGCTGCTAGTTACACACTTCCTGTTCTGCCAAACACTGACTGACTGCATCCTTTCTGTGAAATGAGAGGAGAGGAGAAGAGTGGCAAAAAGTACAAGGAAATAGGAAACACAGGAGAGGAGGGGATAGGAAGATGACTATATCTTACCATCAGCATGCATGAAGCTCGCTGTTGAGCCCTGCTTCACAACAGAGCAGGGGATTACGGGATAGCTGGGAAAGAAAAACAAAATTATCATGTGACAACTCTATCCCAGATACTGCAGATGCAAAACAATGAAGTTTAAAACAGAAAGGGTAAAGTTGACATATTATGATATTTTTACACGACAATGATCACACTGAAAAGTTTTTTCCTTTAAATGGAACATATGTGACCCTGCACCACAAAACCACACTGTAAAAAAGAAATAGCTGAGAAAACTCTTTAGTAAGACTTTTGAGTTCTCTCAACAATAGTTTTTTAGTTTTCCTCGGTAAAGATACTTTGTTTAGGCAACATAAATTTGTTTGTTCATGCAATGCTGATTGTCTTATTTTGCTAAAAGAAAAAAAGGTCTTGTCACAGCAACTAAATCAACAATTACTGTCGTTAAGGAAATTTATTTTTTCATGTTTTTGTTTATTTACAAATAAACAGCATATTGTTATAGAAACCTTAATGAATAACTTAGTCTAATATGTAGACAACATTGTCTTTGTTTGTAAAACATCTTACAAGACTAAGATATCCAGCCAACAGATATAAGTGGTTGAACATACTCTAGGCCTCAAAACTAGACACACAAACCTCAACTCAAGAACGGTTACAATCAACAAATGTTAAAAAGATGAGCTCTTCACATCACAGTGCAAAACAGCAAACAGCAAAATAATAATCCTATAACAGTAACTGCACAGTTGATTCAGGCTGCAATGCATGCTGGGAACTCACAAAGCCTTTAAATCTCCAACAATATGAAATTATTTGTTCAGACAACTGTGTTTGACTAGCTGGGACAACATTTGAGGCAACTTTGTTGGTATCACAAGGGTTTTCATGTTGTTTCAAGGAAAAAGCATTTTTTAGTATTTGAGACTCAAAGTGTTTTATAAACTGGAAAATATGCATTTGCATTTTTTACAGTGCATTAATGAGGGTCGATTTTTTAAAATTGAGATTGATACATCATCTGAAAGCTTTCCACTGCTGTATGGTTTGTTGTGATAGGACAATATTTGGCTGAGATAAAACTATTTGAAAATCTGGAATCTGAGGGTGCAAAAAAATCAAAATATTGAGAAAATCGCCTTTAAAGTTGTCCAAATGAAGTACTTAGCAATGTATATTACTAATCAAAAATTAAGTTTTGATATAGTTGCAGCATATAGTTATAGGAAATGTAAAAATATCTTCATGGAACATGATCTTTACTTAATGTCCTCGGGTTTTTGGGCATAAAAGAAAAATCGATAATTTTGACCCATACAATGTATTTTTGGCTATTGCTACAAATATACCCATGCTACTTAAGACTGGTTTTGTGGTCCAGGGTCACATATCATAAAAATATGACATTTTCCATGTTTAAGTACTATAATCATGTCTCTGGTGCATCTACCAACCCTGAAAATGTGAAAAAGAACAACCCAGTAACTGTTTTAGTAAGCCTTTCTCTGCAAGCTTGTGAAAAAAATTAGCCGCTTCACATTTTGTACCCCTAGTGACACAGGAAGGGGATCTTATTATAATATTATCGCCTACCATTCTGTTTTTGCAATTTCATTACTAGCTGTTTACCTTCACAGACATAACCGACTGTGTTTGTACAACTTCTGTGTGTTTTTAACATTAACCTGTGTGTATTTGACAGTATAAGCGCAATAAGACATGAAAGAGAAGTTTAGTTTAGTACTCACATGCCGTGTGACAGCCACTTTCTGTGCATGTGCTTTAGATGTATACGCTCAGAAAACCGTACATGTGACCCTGGACCACAAAACCAGTCTTAAGTCGCTGGGGTATATTTGTAGCAATAGCCAAAAATACATTGTATGGGTCAAAATTATTGATTTTTCTTTTATGCCAAAAATCATTAGGAAATTAAGTAAAGATCATGTTCCATGAAGATACGTTGTAAAATTCCTACTGTAAATATATCAAAACTTAATTTTTGATTAGTAATATGCATTGCTAAGAATTTCATTTGGACAACTTTAAAGGCGATTTTCTCAATATTTTGATTTTTTTGCACCCTCAGATTCCAGATATTCAAATAGTTGTATCTCAGCCAAATATTGTTCTATCCTAACAATCCTATCCTAACCATACATCAATGGAAAGCTTATATATTCAGCTTTCTGATGATGTATAAATCTCAATTTCGAAAAATTGACCCTTATGACTGGTTTTGCGGTCCAGGGTCACATAAAAAGTTTAAACTGATATGCGTATCATGCGTATCGCATGATTTCAGCGCAACACACTTAACAATAAGGTGCTTCACGATGCCATAGAAGAACCAATTTTGTCTAAATGGTTCCATAAAGAACCTTTAACATCTGAAGAACCCTATCTTATTCACAAGGTTCTTTGTGGCGAAAGGTTCCTCAGATTATAAAAAGGTAAGAAATAGATGGTTTGACTGAATGGGTCTTTGTGGAACCAAAAAAAGTTCTTCTATGGCATTGCTGTAAAGCACCTTTATTTTTAAAAGTGTAGAATCAAAACCAAACAGATGTTTTTTGGCAGAGTATCTGAGGTATGAGATGTAAAGGCGCAACCGTATTCTGGAAGAGGGGGCGGGGAGTAGCAGCTCATTTGCATTTAAAGAGCCATGCACAAAAACAGCACGTTTCTGCTTCCACTCAAAATAGGCATTGATATAATAAATGATCTGTGGGATATTTTAAGCTGAAACTTCACAGACACATCCTCTAATATATTAACATGATTCCTCAAAATGACCATTACCAGTTTCCAATAAGGAAGAAAAATAACAAATGAATAACCAAGATTTCAGTCTCACGAGCTCTGAAAAAAATAACATGGGATGGGAGACTCAAGAAAGACAGGAAGAGTTCCATAAAATGCAACAGATGGTCTGTCTCAGCCATGAGGATCCAGTTTGAAATACGGTAATATTTATAAAATATGTGGCAGACCTAAAAGATTTAAATAATGGTGGAGGATTCTGTTGCTCTAAACATAACACTGCGCAAGATAATACTGTATGCATAAAAATCTTCCTTTCCATCGCATTAGCAAGGTTTTCCCTTGTTTTAAGCATAAACATCATCATTTTGCTCAAGTGCTTTATTTTAACAATAGTTATACAAATCATTGGAAAACTGCAATCAAATATCACATTGATAAAATGCCAGCATACCGATTCTTGAACGCAACAGCCGGTTACTGTGTTAACAGGTTTTCAGCCCCAGGGTTATTAATCGTTCCAGAAAGAGGGAAGCTATAAAACTGTCCTCACTCTGTATCCTTTTTGTAGCAGCAGGGGCATTTATGGCATTTCAAGGGTGGGGGGGTAGTCAGCAGGGGGCTGAAGGGGGCAGAAACCATCAACACGACCACAAAAAACAGAGCGGGAATTCAAGAATGTGTCAGATCCAGTGAGATACGGGACCCTGGCGAGCAAATACTGAAGCTGAAGGTGTCAAAATGGGCTTGAACATCTGAAGCAAAGGCCTGAAAGGACCAAACTTTGCCTTTTATAGCTCTGCCGTGTCAAAAGACATAAAGAGAGGGATAACTGCCTGAGGAGCAGCGATGCAGGCAGAACAACTGCGGACACACACACTCATCTAAACTGTGTCTATTGAGAACTGAACCAATACTGTACCTCTTTATTAATAAGATGAACAAGGCCAAGCATTTGAATAAAGACAGAGACATCCTTAATTTGACCACACACACACATAGACATAAACACACTCACACAAATACACAAACACATGTACAGGCACACAAAGAGCTCAGCATGGGGTCGGGTATGTGGGCCGCTGGCCAAAGAGTCAACAATTAACCAATCAGACGAGGAGACAGGCCGGGTATGTCATATGACCTTAATAAGACAGTGAAAACAACAAAGAATCTACTGCATGTGTCACACTTCATCATCATTACTGACTCATGACCAGATATTATTTCTGCAAAACACTCCAAATAAACTATTCTGCTCCACCTGCTTTATATAGAGGAACCTAATATTATAATATATAACTTTAGAATTACATATAAAATTAATTGCAACTGCTTTACACTAAGTCTGACCTTAACCTAAAAGGGCATTATTATTTAAAAAAATAATTTGAAAAAGTTCAGGTTGTGTCATATTTGGCTGACTTCTGGGACAATTTGTTCTCAAAGTACAATTAAGTAAACTCAAAAGCTTACCTGTTTTCTTGTCTGTTCTCTTCTGGTCTTGTGGTTGCTGTGTTGGCTTTTAGTCCCTGTAGGTGCAAATCACAATTTCATTCACCTCTAACACACATGAACTCTCTCAAAGACACAGTTAGGTAGGAGCATTTGGGAGCAGCTCGAAGGCAATCTCAAGAGGCGGTGACCATTCCTGCGCTGAGAGCTGCACGGCTCCCCTGGGTCCTACACTCACTCTATTCATTTCGCTTGCATTGTAAATGTGAATCAGATGGAACTGGTGATGTAATCAGCTAAGATTTCCACAGTTTTGTAATTCACAAGCAGAGGGCAAGTCATAAAGCCTTACACAATTAAAGGTGCGGCATTTGTTGAGTCAAAAAGCTAATTTTAGATTAAATGAATGGTCAGATTTTAGGTAAATAGCAATTTAAGTACGAGTACAAAGTTTTTTATTTGGTTATTTTTGGAGCGGTGACAGATGTAGTGTTCTTCCATTTTTATTTTATGGAGTAAAAAGATTTTTGGGTTACATTTTACAATAAGGTGTCATTTGTTAATATTAGTTAATATTAACTAACATGAACAAACAATGAACAATAATTTTTTTTACAGTATTTATTAATCTTTGTTAATGTTAGCTGATAAAAATACAGTCATTCATTGTTAGTTCACGGTGCATTAACTAATGTTAACAAAGACACCTTGTGATTTTAATAATGTATTAGTAAATGCTGAATTTTTTCATTAAGATGAAGAAATGCTGTAGAAGTATTGTTCATTCTTAGTTCGTTTTATCTAATGTAGGTAACTATTGTTAACTAATGAACCTTATTGTTAAGTGTTAACAATTTTTAAATGTTTTTGAAAGATGTTTATGTAATTAAAAATACAGCAAAAACAGTAATGTTGTGAAATAATATTCAAATTTAACATAGCTGTCAGTGTCACATGACCCTTCAGAAACTATTCTAATATGCTGATTTGCTGCACCAAAAACCAGTTATTATTATTATTATCAAGGCTGAAAACAGTTGAGCTGCTTAATATTTTTGTAAAAAATCATGACACTACCAACGTCTGGGGTTATTTATTCATTCATTCAAAAAAAAAAAAAAAAACTTCTTAAAAAAAGTTGTTTCAACTTAAAAGTAAGTGTTCAAGTTGCCTTAAAATTTTAAGTTTACTCAACTCAAATATCCATGTTTTCATGTAGTACAACTTAACATTTCATGTTGACTAAACTTAATATGTTAAGGCAGCACAAATTGCCACTTTTTTTTAACCTCAAACAACTTTTTTTTACAGTGTTCATTCATTCATTTTTAAAAGAAATAAATTAGTTTTATTAGGAATGCCATAAAACTGATTAAGAGTGACAGTAAGACATGTTACAAAAGATTACTAATTCAAATAAATGCTGTTCCTTTAATTAAATAATTGCTGTACTCTTTAATTGCTGAACTTCTAATAAATCAAAGAATCCTAAAAAAATAATTTATTTTAGGGCTGTCACTAACAATTACTTTGATAAACGGGTAATCTGTCGATTATTCTGATGATTAATCCAGTATTCGGATAATTAGGCCTATAATTTTTTTTTTTTTTTTGTGGTAATAAAAATAGATCTAAGTGAACAATAGCCTTTAAAATACATATATAATACAAATGAGGCAATAAATAATAATTAGTTCAAATAAAGTATCAAAAGCAAAAAATCATGGTTTTATTGAACAAAACTGTTAAAATACATTATGTATTATAAACAACAGAGCTAATGTACATTACGCATTATAACAAATGACTGCAGAGGGCGTCAACGGCCTGACGATTGTTTTTAGACTTTACTGCACAATCTAATCCATGTTTAATATTGACTAAACAATATTTAATTCAAATGTCCACTTAATCTTTAATATTTGTTTAATTTCTTTATGACAGAAAAGCTACAGCCACTGTAATTTCTTAAATATGTGGACATGAAGACATGTAAACTCAGAGTGAGGGTTTAAACTTTTATTTTAAAATCGTGATGAACAGTTAGCATTTTGAAAAAGATAATGATGTATTCTCCTGTTTTTGCGTAGGTTTATAAATGACCTTACAAATCTGATGAAATCTCCAGATGAACATTAATAAACTCAAACTTACAATAACATGCAGAGATGAAGTTTGAGACGCTCCACACGTTAACAGTTTGTGTAGCAGCATTTACTATGAATGTAGCTGCTCTGAAATGCACGTGGGTAACATAAATGTAAACAATTAAAGCACATATATTAAACGTGCATCGCATATATTTATGTAACTGAATCACAGCGTTTGTGAATTCTTAATAACATTATGCTTTATTAAGATTTTTAAATGGGTTTAATATGTGGAATGCATCACCGGTATTTTGCTGATTGCTCAACGCGGGCAAAATGCAGTCAAGGATTTTTTTTTTTAATTGAATACTCGAATAGAATACAGGAATTGATTGCAGACCTTTTTTTTTAGTGGCAAATCCGCATATTAGAATTGTGAACTGTCACTTTAAGAATCACAAAAAGAGAGACATGGCAAGAAAAGGATCAAATAAACAAAGCTGGGATATAAAGAGCAGACGTGCAGGTTGGCGTGACTCAACCGAAAGATCATCAGTGGGCGGCTGCAGACTTTGGCTGTTCGGCATGACAGGAAGTGACAGAGAGGATCAGCATGCACAGCTGTCAGATCAGAGCCAACATCCAGCAACCTGAAGCACGCTGACAGGAAGCAAGCAGCGGTGGCCAGAAACACAGAAAAACTTTTTTTTTTTTTTTTTGGCACAACAAGTGGGAGCTTAAGAGTAATACCATGTCTGAAGGGTGTGGGAATTTGAAGAAATCAGTGAGGTCATAATGGACGACTATAGTCTTGTTAGCAGTCCAAAAGATTTAAAAGCCATTTAGAGCGACTGATGCAGTACGCCAAACACAACTTCACAAATTTTCTCCCTGTCTTATCTAACTGCCGTGTCTCTGTTTTTCTTTGACCCTCACTCTATAAAACTTTGAAGAAGGTTTTTGTTTAGCATTTGCTGGGCAAAATTCAGAATTGAAGTATTCTGAGTCTGTGTTTCAAATGAACAGGCCAAAAATCACAAAAAGCTGACCTGGAATTTAAATTGGAATGGCAGGAAGACTTGCAAAACAGCTTAGCAAAATACAGTATATTCAAAATTTTAAAAATTAAAAAATAATAATAAAAAATAAAAAAAAAAACATTAAATTGACATTTTATTTTAAATGTAGTAGTTCACAATATTACTGTTTTTACTGTATTTTTTATCAAATAAATGCAGCCTTGGTGAACCTAAAAGTTTCAAAAACATGAAACTCAAACCCCAAATTTTTGAATGCTAGTGTATGTAGTTTATCACTATACTGAACTAGATAGAGATGTGCAATAGGAGATCGTAGACAATTAAAGGCTGGTTTCAGGGAGGTGCTCAACAGAGCATTTAATGAGTATTGTTGAGGACTGTAAGTGTGATGTGTAGATGGGAGGGTCAGTACCTCACCCCTGCCTCGCCGCTGCTGCTGCTTCTGTGACAGTTTCCTCTCCAGACCACGAATGTCTGAATCCAGCTCCGCCTCAAAACGGTTCAGCTCTGACACCAGTGTCGCCTGAACAAAAGCATGACATCCAGGTGACGCATTGGGAATTACGCATTGGTGTGGTTTCACATGTTCAAATGCAGTCTGGGACTTTGTGTGATTTCATGTTAACTTAGTGTAAAAATCACAAGACATTTGGAAATTCCTAAGACACAGTGTAATAAATGATGAGAGAGAGCACTTGCAGAAGAGAAGAGCTAGAAAAGAATCTTCAGACTGAAGGCTTAACATAGACTTTTAATCAGAAATTTTGCTTCATTAATAGTAGGCTACTGCAATTATTTATAAAAGAAAAATCTAGAATTCTGAATAAAGAAACATACAGATTGTCAGAAGATGATATTGTTTAAAGGGGTCATCGGATGTTAAGTTCACTTTTTCATGTTGTTTGAACATTAATGTGTGTTGGCAGTGTATGTACAAATCTACCCTATAATGATAAAAATCCATGCAGTGGTTTTTAATTAATCTGTAAAAATAATATCCCCTTTTTCAAATCGAGCCATTCTCAGATGCCGATGTGGCGTCACACCGACAGAGGCCGCTCCCATGATAGTTGATTGACATGAGCATGTGGGGGCAGTCATGGCCTAATGGAGTCGGGCTTGTAATCCAAAGGTCGCTGGTTCGAATCGATTGTGAATGAACAGCTCTTTCCACCTTCAATACCATGACTGAAGCGCCCTTGAGAAAGGCACCGAACCCCCAATTGCTCCCCGGGCACTGGAGCAATGGCTGCCCACTGCTCCGGGTGTGTGTTCACAGTGTGTGTGTGCGTGTGTGTTCACGTTCACTTCTCACTGCTGTGTGTGTGCACTCGTGATGGGTTAAATGAAGAGCTCATTTGCATTTAAAGGAACAATCCCTCAGAATGGGATGATTTTTGCAGAGCTCATTTTGACAAGGTAAAAAGGGTGTTGTTTTACACTACCATTGAGAATTTTTAATCAAAGTATATTAAACACTTTTTATTAAGACCGTAAAACATCATATCAACTTGTGGAAAATGGGCATCCGATGACCCCTTTAATGGATATCTAATGCAGAAGTGTGTCAGATACTCACCTCTATGGATGGAGACTGGGACTGAGGTTTCACTGGGGTGTAATATGAAGGCACCAGTGACTCAGACCTCAGAGGCTGAAAAACAACAATAGTACAACAATATCATTAGACCACATTCAAAACCATATTGCATTTGAGCTAGTTGCCAAGGGAACTCTTCTCTTTTTCATTTCATTTAACTTGATGAACTAAAATAATGGAATAAAACTGAAATAAACTTGAACAAAAACATATTTCAAAATGTCTTGCACCGACTCATTCTCCTCTCATATTTGAAGTTTCTACTGCTGTACCACTTAAAGGGATAGTTGATGATTTATTCACCCTCAAGCCATCCTAGGAGTATATGACTTTCTTCTTTCAGACAGATACAATTGGAGTTATATTAAAAAAAATGTCCTGGCTCTTCCAAGCTTTATTATGGCAGTGAATGGGTGTTGAGATTTTGAAGCCCAATGAAGTGCATCCATCCATCATAAAAAGTACTTGTAGTACTTATAGAAGTACATATTTAAACCATAATAGCTTCAACTGTCATATGCGTGTTCACAAAAGAATGGCGTTCCAGCAGATGACGTAGTATGAAATGATATAAATATATACATTTCTGCTCCCATATCTTGAATTATGTGATCATTTTAAATGCATTTTAATAGACTGAATCATGCAGCGAAAGAACACACTCTAAATGCTAGGGGTACTAGCTTAACCTAACTTACCAGACTATATCATGTAGTCGTGCATGCGTGCACTCTGTAGTTGTGTTTTGTTTGCTTTTCCCGATACTCTCTAAAATGTGAAATCGCACATTGTTAAAACAACAATTATGATATTATCGCAAACAATATATATTGAACAACCCTGGTGTAGTGGAAGCTCCAGTGAGAATATGCTAGTTTTGTGAGAACCAAGTTTTGCTTACAGCAAAGGAAAACCAGTCTCCTCTTGGCTTATATCAGATCCTCCGACATTTTCCTTTGCAAATTCTCATTTTGTACTTCTAATACAAGACCAATGTTATTTTTTGCTCTGTCCACTGCACTTCAACGTTTGTCATTTCTGTGTTTACCTACATGTCATCTACTGGAACGCCACTCTCGTAAACGCATGTATGACAGTTAGCGGAAGCTAAAAATGACAGTTTAATAAAGCGATGGTTTTGTATAAATATATATATATATATATATATATATTTTTATACAAAACCACTGAAACACTTCAGAAGACCTTTATTAACCACAGAGCCGTGTGGAGCACTTTTTATGATGGATGGACGCAGCTTTTTGCACTTCAAAATCCTACTGCCATTACAAAGCTTGGAAGGACATTTTTTAATATAACTCTGATTGTATTCATCTGAAAGAAGAAAGTCATATACACCCAAGATGGCTTGAGGGTGAGAGGTAATTTTACATTTTGGGTGAACTATCCCTTTAAGCTGAAAGGTTAAGCTCTAAGGTCAAGAAAAAGTTAGAGTTTGCGTTACATTTCCTCTTCCTGTCACATCTTACACGTGCACTTCAATAAGCTGACATTTCGCAGGTTACGGTGTTTACACACCGGACAAAATCAGGGAAATGGGCAAACATCTAGCTGTGCAGATCGGTTTACGCATAAGCTTTTTTATGACCTTACGGCAATAAAGGAAAAAGGTTTAACGCGTTTACACGCCCACGCTCGTTGTCAGCTTATTAAGCATAATCAGTTTATGAATTTGAATGTAAACGCACTCAGTTATATTAAAACAGCACTTTATTTTTAAGACCTACAAGTATAAGATACAGGTATGAACAGGTATGAATTTAGGGGCTTATTTAACTATAAACCTGATTCGTTTCGTCTCATTTAAGATGTGAAGAGCAGACTTCAACAATTTGCCATTTTACAAGCGCTTTAGACAGGTAGGATCATGTGAAAAACTCCTCTCTCACACATACCTTGGCAGATAGCAACCCTACTGAACCCAAGTCGGATATCCAGAATCGTTAACTAACTACAACAAGATGAGTGATGTAATCTTTCAAATAAGTTAACAAAATAAGACTGTCTTTAGTGGATGACAGCTGTCACATTAGGGGAAATGATGGAAAATGTAATGAAAGTACAAACAGCGATTGACAACAATACAAACTATGGTGCTGTAAAAATCACATAAGCGGTTAACAGGTTTAATACGTATCACAAGACGGCCCTCCTTCGCACAGCTCCACGACTGGAGATGAAACAATAGTTTCTTTTCTTCTCGTATTCACACTGAGCCAGACATAAAGTAAGTCATAAACAATCAGGGGTGCTGACAAACATCTTAATCTGAGAGTTTTCTGAGAATTTATGTTAACTAATAATCCAAAATCTCTCATAGTCCCCAAATAAAACCATATTACAAGTCTGTGTAAAATCAGAATGATGTAAAAATAGATTAATAATGTAAGTACTGATGGCATAGGTGTTTAAAATAATATTCACCTTTGCAGAAAGCATGAACATCCAGTGCAACTACAGTATATTGGAGATAGTACAACAGATTTAGTATAAGGAACTATTTGTACATTTCTAATTAAACTGAACATCTTCTGAGGAGAATCTTTTATCACACAACTTATTAAACTTATTACACAACTTCCAGATGCTCATGTCCAAATTAAGTTTACAAGTAGAAACCAGCAGGCAAAGCGCTCACTCCTCCTCATAAGTCAAATGCACTGAGGTGTGAGATCTCATTCAAATATGACAACTATGAGATCTTGCAACAAGCGGATTTTAAGTTTTCTGAGAAACAAGCCGTAAAACTGAGCTCTAAATTTTCCAGTCACTGATTTTCAGGAAGTAACAGCTTTTGGATTGTTTCTCAAAGCTACATTCTAAAAAATGCTGGGTTGTTTTTTAGCCCAAATTCTGGGTTCAGCCTGTTGGGTCATTTTATTGGGTTATTTTTTAATATTTTTTACCAAGGTGCTGGGTAGTTTTTCTGTAACAAAGTTGCTGGGTTATTTTCCTCTACCCAACCATTGGGTTAAACCTGTCTCTGATGAAACAACCCAGTTTTTGAGTTACAGTCATCATAGCGGAGGCTTTTTGAGTCCTATCCTAAGAGAGCGGATCTCATCGCTGCCGATTTGGTGCATTTCTTCAGCGAAATAAAGGTGTGTATACATTTTAATAAATAAAGTCTTTACTGTGCTGTAAATTGTATTATTTTAAGCAACGCAACACGAGATGTCAGTCAGCTGAACGTGTCAGCAGTGGTTGTTTTGCAGGATGGAAACGCCTTTTGCCTTGCATAAAATAAATGGATTTTATTCATTATTGTACTGAGGTTAATTTAGTTTGATATTAAAATATGTTCTTTAATGTCAGCACTGTTTGTTTATGGGCATCTGCGGGTAAAACGCGAGGCAGCGGTCTGAAGTTCGCAGTTAACCCCGCAAACAGCAACCCTTCACTGGCTCAGATTTCGGCGACACACCGGCATGAGAATTTAGCGCTATTTCGGTAAAAAGCAATTACAGAGAATGGCTGAATACACTAAATTTGGAATGATAAATGTTACATTTTTTTAAGTCTAAAATGCTTGTTAAAAAAGTTTCAATGTATTTAATATTGTAAACTATGCTGTATTCACCCAAATAAATTCAGTTTGTCTTGTATTTTGTCCATGTGTTCATCTTTTGATTATTGCTGTTGCCTCTAGTAATTCTATGTGTGTTTTTTATAAGTTCCTTTCCATTTTAAACCAGCAATATAATAATTTGTAATCATTAGTTGACTTAAATAAAATAACCCAGCATGTTTGGTAAAAACATTTAACCCAACCAGATGGGTCAAAATAACCCAGCATGTGTTCTGTCCAATATTTACCCAGCGCTGGGTTGCCAAATAACCCAAGTTGGGTTGTTTTTAACCCAGCATTTTTTAGAGTATGACTTGAGTCATATGGATCAATTTTAAAGGCACTGGTGGGGTCTGTGTACTATATGGCATGTAAGAAAAAAGCTGCCAAAAATCAGCAAGATGGCATGTTTTTATAGTTTTAAAACCCTTTTTTTTATTTTGCGAATTTTCCGAAGCATTATTATGTCTGCTGAAAGCCTTTTTGTTGCTGTCTGTTGGCATTCCATCAGTCAAATATCCCTTTAAAGCTAAAGGGACTAAAACACCTTGTTCTTTAAAAGGACACCTGATCTTAATCGGCTGTAGATCACATCTAACCACAGAGCATCATTATACAAGGACACGCTGAAAAACTCAGGTTCCCACACCTTTTCATGGCCAGTTATTTACTGCAGTCTGAATATTCATTTGAAATGAATATTCTGAACGTTTTAAAGCTTTGGTTTTCAGACAGACAGATGAATGGAAGAACATGCCAGAATTTGAGAAAAAAAAAGTCAAGCCAGTTTCATAGAAACTCAACACAGTCAAAACAATGACTAATTGCATGAACAAACTTTTCTCAGTAAATTTCTCATTAATTAACATATAGAAAACAACATTAGAGGAAAAATAGCAACTGGCAAAAAATTATTACCTTAGAATATGTAATATGTACCTGTAAGTTACTACTATGACCCTTTTAGGGATAAATAAAGTACAAGAAGAGGTCCTTTTAAAGGGTAGTTCACCTAAAAATTAAAATTCTGTCCTTAATTAATTAACCTCATGTCATTCCATACCCATAAGACATTCGTTCATCTTTGGAACACAAATAAGGATATTTTTTTATGAAATCCAAGAGATTTCTGACCATAGACATTCAACTACTACCACGTTCAAGACCCAGAAAGGTAGTAAGTCATTGTTAAAATAGTCCATTTAAAATAGTGCTTATAGTGCACAAAGAAAACAAAAATAATGACTTTATTGAACAATTTCTTCTCTTTCGTGTCAGTCTTCACGAGAGTGCCAAGATGCATGCTTGTGTTGCTGCTGATGCAGGAGCCAGCACTTAGTTAATAATGAATATATTTAATATTTAATATAATGTTTATTCAATATATTTAACACAAATTAATTCATATTTAATTAATAATTAACAACAGAATATTCATTTTTGGATGAACTATCCAGTGACAAGTTGTACCCCAGAAAGTGCAACGTCTGCACATTCATTCCGAGTGACGTAATGTAATTGTGACTCTAACGATATTTAAAATGTACGATACTTTTGCATTTTTACTCAGTCATGTATGATATATTATCCTATATCCTATATATAGTGTAAAATATTATACTCACAAAAAAGTGTTATATGTTTCACATTTAAATTGGGTTCAATTATTACATTAATCATGTTTATGCATACTAAAATATGAGTATATTGAGGGGTCACATTAACACTGTTTTTAAAAAAAGGCAGTCTGATTTCAAAAATCCAAATTTAAACACTGTATGAAGTACAGTATGAGCATTAGCAAAAGTGATGGTTGCTTTAATAGAGGTAACTGTCATCGAGACTGTAGTGATTTCCCACCACTCAGTCTAACCCACTTACAAAATGCCAACAGAGAGTAACAAAAAAAGGCTTTCAACAGGCACAATAATGCTTTAGAAAACTGGCAAACCAAAAAGAAGTCTTTTAGAACTGTGACAACATGTCATCCGGATATCTTTCAGCTCAAGCGTTACAATACATAAACCTCAGCAGTCTTTTTTTTCCGTGTTTAAATAACAACATTTCTGCATGGATAGTTAAGTTGACGGAAGCTCAGATGAAGGTTAATGACAGCTGTCTCTTACCTGACCACGATCCTCTACCACTGCTCCCTTTCCAGGCTCAAAGTCAAAAATACTCTTGGGTTCTGGGTGCTTCCCTATGTCGCCCAGATCAGCCCTGTAACACACGCAGAGAGGACACTTTACTACGCAATCATTGTTGGTTCTTGCAGAAACAGATCCAAACCTGCCCTGCGCCTGTGTAACTCCTCTCTCTCTCTTTCTCTTACCAGTCAGGCAGGGCTCCATGCGGGTTGAGGGTGAAGGGGTCTGAGCGCCCGTCCTGCTGGCCAGAATCTGGGGGAGGAGAAGATGACAACTTCCCTATTGCCATTGGGGGAAAAAAAGACATATTAATCAGAGCTTATAGATGCTCCACACTACTATGCAAAATGAGAATAATGTCTTTATTGAAATGCATCAAATGCAAAGCTTTAACAATTTCATCAAGCACATATAACTGTAAAACACATACAGTAATTGCAGCACAATTCAGATTTCGGTCTAGCTGAGTAGTTACAGAACATAAAACCCATAAAGTAAGGATAATGTTGTCATATAAAATGCAAATATTTAGCTACTTACTTTCTCTCCAGTCAAGCTCACACTCTGCAGGAGTAGAAACAGACAAAATTAGATTAGAAGAAGTTACACTAAATAGCTATTAGCTTTACTAACTTATTAGAGATGCATGATATATTGTTCAATTATGGGCCAATATGTTTTTAAGTTATACATTTTTATTCAGTTGCGAATGTTCATTTGTGCCATTTCTATATTTCTACATAAAACATCTATAATATACATAATAAAGTATTTATATTATGATATTCAATTATTCTTTAAAATCTTTAAAAACATAAAAAAAAAGTTTAGCTTTAATCTTTCATTTTTAATTTATTTAGACAAAGTAGTGTAGAATTGTATATACCACTGTTAAAAAGTTTGCCGTCAGCAAGAGTTTTTGGTAATACCTTATTTTAAAGTGTCCTTATTACAGTGTAATTATACAATTACATACTGAATAATATTAATTAACATCTACAGTTGACATTACATTCAGGTTTTTTAAAGAAGTGTCTTTTGCTCACCAAGCCTGCATTTATTTGATCCAAAGTACAGCAAAAACACTAAAATTTTGAAATAGTTTTACCAATTATAATACTGCTTTCTATTTGAATATATTTTAAAATGTAATTTATTCCTATGATTTCAAAGCTGATTTCATTACTGCAGTCACATGATCCTTCAAAAATCATTCTAATATTCTGATTTGCTGCTCAAAAAAATTTATTATTTTATTATTATTATTATTATTATTATTATTATGTTTAAAAAACAGCTGAGTAGAATTTTTTTCAGGTTTCTTTGATGAACAGAACATTCAGAAGAACAGCATTTATCTGAAACAGAAATCTTAGCTGACCTTTGGATTTTTCTATTCATCAAAGAATCCTGAAAAAAAAATCTACTCAGCTGTTTTTTAACCATAATAATAATAAATGTTTTTTTGAGCAGCAAATCAGAATATTACAATGATTTCGGAAGGATCATGTGACTGCAGTAATGATGCTAAAAATCAGCTTTGAAATCACAGGAATAAATTACATTTTAAAATATATTCAAATAGTAAAACTATTTCAAAATTTTAGTGTTTTTGCTGTAATAAATGTTTCTTGAACAGCAAATCAGCATATTAGAATGATTTCTGAAGGATCATGTGATGCTAAAGACTGGAGTAATGATGCTGAAAATATAGTTTTGATCACAGGAATAAATTACATTTTAAAATATATTCAAATAGAAAACAGTTATTTTCAATAATAAAAAAAAATTTGACTGTTTCCTGTACGGGATCAAATAAATGCAGGCTTGTTGAGTAGAAGAAACTTTTTCTAAAAAATATTAAATATTTTATGGTTTAAAAACTTTTGACTGGTAGTGTACATGTACTTAATAATATTTAATATAACACTGTAAACTTTAACTGTAAAATGTTACTAATACTTCTATTTGAAATAAATGTATTTTGTTAGCTCTCTGCTCATAAAAAAGAATTAAAAAACAATAACAGAAAATATTAAGCCACAGTCAATTTATTAAGCGACTGTTTTCACCATTGATAAAAATAATAAAAATAAATGTTTCTGAAGGTTCATGTGACACTGAAGACTGGACTAATGATACTGAAAATTCAACTTTGCATCACAGGAATAAACTACAATTTAAAATATATTAAAATAGAAAACTTTTTTGTTTTTTTATTGTAATAATATTTCACAATAATAGTGTTTTTACTGTATTTTTGGCTTGGTGAGCCCAAGAGACTTCTTTCAAAACATTTTACAAACATTATCAACCTTTGGCTGAATCTTTATATTTATTATCTAAAATCATACCAGTAACTAAGAGCTCATGTGGTTTCGTCGTTAAACATATGAGCTTTAAGTAATATCTTGCTGGTTAACACAGAATAATCCATGAACTATATCACCATTATAATCTCAACAAATCACAGGTTGCTTGTGGGAGAATGACTGTGTAATAATTGTACTGTAAGTCTCTGGATAAAAGTGTCATTTAAATGAACCACTTACTATACCATTTAAAGACCACATACCATGTAAGATTATCACATGACAGCCTGCTATTAACTTCTTTCTTTCTATAAGCTCAGTAAATCCAAGTCAAACAAGGTGTCTATGGAAACACATTGAGCAAGTCATGTAACGCTGCATTATGTTCTTCATAATTACTCAACTACATCAGCTGCTGTTCCAGTCATTAAACTGCAAACTTCTGTACATTAATCAAGCACAGGACTCTGGCCAAATACCTTAGAGGGTTTTTGTGAATTTTGTAACAGTAATTAGCGATAAAGCACTCTACACATTTCAGCAGGGGTTTGTGTTACAGCAAACCTCCACACTTCTGCTTTGCTGTAGTCTTAAAGGAGAAGTCCACTTCCAAAACAAAGATTCACATATAATGTACTCACCCCCTTGTCATCCAAGATGTTCATGTCTTTCTGTCTTCAGTCGTAAAGAAATTATGTTTTTTGAGGAAAACATTTCAGAATATTTCTTCATATAATGGACTGATATGGCACCCAGAGTCTGAACTTCCAAAATGCAGTTTAAATGCAGCTTCAAACATCCCAAATGCGGTTGTAAACGATCCCAGACAAGAAAGAAGGGTCTTATCTAGGGAAATGATTGGTTATTTTCATTAAAAAAATACAATTTAAATACTTTTTAATCTCAAACGCTCATCTTGCCTTTCTCTCCATGAACTCTGTGATTTCTGGCTCAAGACAGTTAGGGTATGTCAAAAAACTACAATCGTATTTTCTCCCTCAACTTCAAAAATCATTTCAAAATCATCCTACATCGCTGCAGAAGTACCGACCCAGTGCAAAGTGAACATGCAAAGGAGATCAAACACCCTTAAAGGTAAAACAGCCATATAGGACCATTTTTAAGTTGAGGAAGAACATGAGATGGGAGTTTTGTGACATACCCTAACTGTCATGAACCAGAAAAAAAGAGTCCAGGCAGAGTAAGACAAGACGAGCATTTGGCATTAAAAAGTATAAAAATGTTATTACTTTTATGAAAATAACCGATAGTTACGCTAGATAAGACCCTTCTTTCTCGCCTGGGAACGTTTACAACCACATTTAAACTGCGTTTTGGAAGTTCAATATCGGGGCACCATATCAGTCCATTATATGGAGAAAAACGCTTCTTTACAACTGAAGAAAGAAAGACATGAACATCTTGGATGACAAGGTGTGAGTACATTATATGTGAATCTTTGTTTTGGAAGTGGACTTCTCCTTTGAAACCAGTTTCGTTGTTGTTTACAATAGTTTATGCTATTTACATTTTTATAAGTTTGAAATCTCTGTCTTCTAAGGCTGTAAGGTGAGAAAAGAAAGGCACAGTGTGTTATCCTAAATCCCATCATGCCCAGCAAAGCCTATCTGGTTCCATTTTCAAAGGGTCAATTGTGCACTTTCTCATTCAGTTCCACATGTGCTGAAAGGTTAAACAATGTTCAAGAAATGAGGTCTAAAATTTCTAAGCCAGAGTTCGGCTTTATTCTTTCTGAATCGGTGCAGAATGTGACAGACAATAATGGAGAGGAATTTCCTCATTGTTTCAGAGCGAGAGATAGGAGGAGAGCACATACCCTCTGGTTTCTTGTGGATTTGTCTAAACATGCTTCTATACCAGTCCTTGGGCTTGTTTACGCTCTAGAGAAAGGGTTGGGAATGAGAAAAAAAATGCATTGTTCAAAATACAAACAAAACATGGTGGCATAAGCCGTGTACAATTGTGTACAATATTTTTGTCTTGTCAACGCTACTCAAGCAAAGCTATTAAAAGTTAGTGGCATAACATGGAAAAGTTTATTGCTGTTGAAATGAACTGAACAGCTAAATGAAAATGTTTACATTCAAAAAAACTATTAGTAAATTTGTTTAGTATTATTGAAATGTTAAATTATTCATATTTTAATTATTGTACACAGACAAATTGGGCAGAATAAATTATATATATATAAATAATTTTTAGAATTGCATTCAATAATTTGCATAATTTATATAAATCTATCTATCTATCTTATCTATTTATCTATATGCAAAAAGAGCAAACATACATTTATCATTTATCTGATTATGTACTAGTGTTTTTAAGACAAGATAAAATATGCATAAAATATAACCAATATGTCTTCAGAGAATATATCTTGAATTTTTTTTATATTATTATATCTTGAACATATCTTAAAGTTTTTCTTACCCTACTGGCAAACACTTTTTCTTGTTTTAAGCATGAATACAATTCAGTGAGATATGTTTAAAACAAGACAAACAATTTATTAATGGTAATAAAAATAAACTTAATACAAGATATATATAATATTATATAAATGATTAAAAAAATATATAACATTAAATACAATATTTTTGCATTTAATGTTATATTTTCTGCCATTTTTTTTTTGTTGTTGTTGTTTTTTTAATTTATTTTGGTGCTATTTTTAGTTATTCGAATACATCAGTTAAACTTGCTAAAATAACTAAAACAGATCTATTTTAAATTTTAAATAATTTCAGTTCATGTTTATTTAATTTCAAGTAATGAAAATGGTTTATATAGTTTACATGGCAACACTTTGCAATAAGGTTCATTAGTTAACTACATTAGTTAACAAAGAATGAACAATACTTTATTTATTAATCTTAGTTAATTTTAATTTCAGCATTTACTAATGCATTATTAAAATCACAAGTTGTGCTTGTTAACATTAGTTACTAGCAATGAATAACTGTATTTTTATTAACTAACATTAACAAAGATTAATAAATACTGTAATAAATGTAGTGTTCATTGTTCATTCGTGTTAATTAATAAATGAACTAATGTTAACAAATGACAACTTATTGTAAAGTGTTACCTTTTAACTTGTTGTTTTAGTTGACTATAATAACCATGGCTGATAACAGCACACCGTGTATTCATGGCTAATTTATGGATAACAGAAATTATTATTTCATTATTATTTTTGAATGCATTCTGGAATTGCAGTGGTTCAGTGAGACTCACAGATCGGGATGCGATCGGCATTCCTGTCTCATCTACAGGACCTATTCCAGAGAACTTGATTAAGCGCTCCTCTCGAATGCCAGATGTCCTGGGCAATGTGGTAGAACCTCCAGTCCGTATCCCACCATTGGACAACCCAACTGAAAAAATGAAAGATGACAACTTAACACATACGAAATCACATGAAATATAGAGTATTTTAATTTTAGTACAAAAATGTATACTTCTATATACACTTATCACCACAAATAAGATACACATAGTGATTCTTCTAATTCAGTCAAGCAGCACCAAAACTGGTCAAATGACTTTAGAGGTACATGCACTTAATATGGCAAAATTATTTTCTGTCTTATCATGTAGATGATTTACCAGTTGTCTGAGTCGGCCCATAGTAGGATCCAAAACTTTGAGTTGGGAATCCACCTCCATTGACCTCAGTGACCTGATGGAAACAAAGGTACATATAGTATATATAAACACATTTGTAGAAACAGTAAATTAAAGTAAAAAATTAAAGTAAAAAAAAAAAACACTTAAGCTGCATATATAAATATCTGAATGTCATTACATTAGACACAAAATATCAAACAAAATATCAAGTGGCATCTAATACAAACACATTCAATGTGTGGTTTTACAGTCCCAATACTTAGCTTTTAGACAATACATAAAAAAATAATAATGATAAAAAATTTATTTTAGGTTACTGTAAATAGGATTAAAATACCATACCATATCATAAAATAGGAGAGTCCTTTTTTGTATTAATGCCACAAGGGGGCAGAACAACCCAAGTTATGTTCCTGCACAAATTCAGTCCAAGTGTGTAAGGATGTCAAAGCAGTGTTATTTTAGTATTATTTATATACTACTATAATATTCGTTAATATTTTACATTTGTTTTTAATTTAGTATTTTCAGTCTCAATTTTCATGCTTTCATGTTCAGTTTTAGCAACTGTGTTATCTGCTTTTGTTATTTCTTTTTTTTTTCTTTCATTTTAGTAATTCACTTTATTTCAGTTAGTTGTCAGTTAGGTATTTTACATTTAAGTTATTCATCTAACATTTATATACTGTACTATTTTGTATTTTTATTATTTATTTATTTTTAATTATTACAGTTGAGATCAAAAGTTTACATACACCTTGCAAAATCTGCAAAATGTTAATTATTGTACCAATATAAGAGGGATCATACAAAATGAATGTTATTTTTTATAAAATACGTTTACATATAGTCCACAAGAGAAAATAATAGTTGAATTTATAAAAAATTACCCTGTCCAAAAGTTTACATACACTTGAATCTTAATACTGTGTTGTTAGCTGAATAATCCACAGCTGCGTTTTTTTGTTTATTGATAGTTGTTTATGAGTCCCTTGAACAGTTAAACAGTTAAACTGCCTGCAGTTCTCCAGAAAAATCCTTCAGGTCCCATAAATTCTTTGTTTTTTTTTTACCATTTCTGTGTGTTCGAACCCTTTCCAATAATAACTGTTTGGTTTTGAGATCCAACTTTTCACACTGAGGACAACTGAGGGACTCATATGCAACTATTACAGAAGGTTCAAGCACTCACTGATGCTTCAGACGGAAAAAACATGCATTAAGCATTACTTTTTGAATTTGAAGATCAGGGTAAATTTAGCTTACTCGATCTGTTCAAAAGTGTTCACCAAAGCTCTTAATGCGTTGTGTTTTCCTTCTGAAGCATCAGTGAGCGTTTGAACCTTCTGTAATAGTTGCATATGAGTCCCTCAGTTGTCCTCAGTGTGAAAAGATGGTTCTCAAAATCATACAGTCATTGTTGGAAAGGGTTCAAATATGCAAAAAATGTTGAAAAAACAAAGAATTTGTGGGACCTGAAGGATTTTTTTTGAAGAACAGCAGGCAGTTTAACTGTTCAGGACAAACAAGGGACTCATGAACAACTATCACTGAACAAAAAAAAACAGCTGTGGATCATTCAGGTAACAACACAGTATTAGTATTAATAATCAAGTGTATGTAAACTTTTGAACAAGGTCATTTTTATAAATTTAACTATTATTTTCTCTTGTGGACTATATGTAAACTTCTTTTATGTGAAATATCTTATTCAGGTCAGTACTAAATAAAAAATAACATCCCTCTTATTTTGGTAAAATAATTAACATTCTGCAGATTCTGCAAGTAGTATGTTAACTTTTGAACACAACTGTATTTACATTTAAATTTAGCAACCTGGACCCCAGTGTATATGAATAATAAAGATCTCAACACACGTGTAATAACATCTGCAGCAGTAATATGTTACAGTTGTGCTCTTACCTTGTGCTGTGAAGATGCAAGGGCTGAACTGTTGTGGAACGGGCTTAAGGGAGGTGTAGGAAGTCCAGGAGAGATTACAACTACTTCTTGGGTCATATCCGGAGACATGAAGTGCTGTCTTGATCCACTGCCGGGAAGAGCCTCGTCCGAGAAAATGATCCGCGAGCCATTGAGATGGTCATGCACCTCCACTCTTCTCTAAAAGAAAAAAAAACAAAAAAAAAACAGATTTTGTGTCACTATCTAATCACAGTTTCCATCCATCCATTTTCCACACTGCTTTATCTTCTGCAGCATCACGGGGGCTGGAGACTTTTGGGTCACAGGTGGGGGACATCCTGAACGGATGGCCAGTCCGTCACAGGACTCACACACACACACACACACACACACACATGTTGGGTTAACATGTTTTATGGGGACATTCCATAGGCGTAATGGTTTTTATACTGTACAAACCGTATTTTCTATCACCCTACACCTAAACCTAGCCCTCACAGGAGACTGTGCACACTTTTACTTTCTCAAAAAAACTCATTCTGCATGATTTATAAGCCTGTTTCCTCATGGGGACCTTACAAATGTCCCCACAAGGTCAAAATTTACTGGTATTACTATCCTTGTGGGGACATTTGGTCCCCATAACGTGATGAATACCAGGTGCACACACACACACACACACACACATTCACACTCACTCACATCTACTGTACAGGCAGTTTATAATGTCCAATTCACCTATGCTGCATGTCTTTGAATTATGGAGGAAATGGGAGCACACACAGACATAAGGAGAACATGCAAACTCAACTGGCTCCCCTGTTGAAAAAAAACTAGCATATACTGTTTAGGTATGTTTTGAAGCATGGTAGCTTGTTTGAGCTGGTTTAAGCTGGTCCTTAGTTGGTCTGAAGCTGGTTGTAAACTGGTCCTGAGCAACTATCTCAGAAATAATATTAAATAAAATTACATATAAGTATATTCAAGTCATACTTATGTCAAAAAGCACTCTAAAGTTCAACTAATTGCATTTATATAGTACAGTCATTTAATTGTAAATAATGTAAGTGTCAGAAAACATTATGTAATTTCAGAATCCAACAATATTTGGCCAAAATACAGCAAAATAAAATAAAATAAAATAAAATAAAATAAAATAAAATAAAATAAAATAAAATAAAATAACAATATTAATGTCTTTTTCACAAGAGTAGTGATGCACTGAAATTTCAGAATCCAGCAATATTTGGCCAAAACAGCTAAATAACATAACATAACATAAAATAACATCAGAGTAGCAAAAGGCCTAAAGTACTGACCAAAATAGTTTAATTAGTACTACTCTACATCTATTTCATGCACATTTTTTTAACATTTTGCTATGTGCTTTTGTCTTTTTTGTTTATTATAAATAAATAAATTTAACCGCTTTTAACTAATTCTATTTAACTAATTTTATTTACAGTTTTTTATTTTAGTTTTAGTTATATTCATTCTAGTACTTCAACTTATTTTTGCTTTTCATTCAAGTTAATTTTTTTTAATCTAATATTTATATTTTATTTCATTTCAGCTAAATTTAATAAAATAAAAATGAAAACAATTTTATTATAACTAGTTTAATTCATCATGTGAGAACACCCTGTGCAAATCTAACTACTGAAATGTTATTTTTGATTTCAGTTTTTGGCTAAATTAAAACTTTAATTTTGGTTTTGGTAAAAAAAAAAAAAAACTTATTATTATTAATATTATTATAAATTTATTAATAAATATTTGAAAAGTATTATTACATTATGTTTTATATTTTTGACAGTGACCATTTTGGAAGGGTTTTTGGAAGCAACCTTAGCATGACAAATCTCCTCTCATGTCAGCTCAGTTTGCTACCCAGTTCAAGTATCAAAACAAACTGTCCATCCTCATCCAATTTTAGATTGAAGATGTTCCACCTTCTTACATAAAAAGACTCTCTGTGGCTTTGTTTGAGGGGCCTAACCCTGGTTTACTGGGTTAGGTGTGACTCCCAGCCAACAGGGTCATGTAGAGTTCACCACAGCCAGTCACGGATAACAGGTTAAGTTAAGATTACCAAGTAAGTTTTGCATGCAAAACATCTTCCTGACCTCCTTTCCTCTTCCTTTTGACTTGAACCCCACCATCCCTCACTTTCTGTTTTCACTGTGACCTGAATAATGCTCCCTCTCTCCATGTGAACTCTAGGGGTCATGGGAAGATCCCTGTGTTCTCACAGATGGTGAAACTGTATCTTGTTAAATCATGGAGATGCCTTTGTGAGCTGGGGAAACAGGGACTAGGGCTTTTTCAAGGAAATCCAAGTCAAGTCCATAAATAGCTCTCTCTTTCTCCCCTCCTGTCATTGTGTAAGGGGCTGTTTGTAACGTTTCTTTCTTTCTGTGGTTCCAGGGCATCTTTCGAGGTGATGCTGAACCACCCAGGAACTGCCAAGGATCATAAGTAAGTGCAAGTGCAAAGTACCTCACATTAGCATGGGTTTAGCGGTTTGAGAAACGCAGAGAGCAAGTTGGCTTTGAAAGTTTGTCTTACCTGAGACTGCATGTCATCTGCAGGGATCCTGGTCCGTAATCACTCAGATCTCAGACTCACTGCCTGAAAGAAACAGCATTAAAAATACTGTTAATTCCTGATGCAGAATTCAAGTATATGAAAAACATTTAATGCTAAATCATGAGGACTTTTAAAATGTTACTTTGTTTGTTTCTATTTTATTTAAATCAGTAACCAACAACTGGTGTAACTCAAACTGTCCCATTCACACAGCTGTTTATATACTTGAATCACTACCAACAGCAAACAATTCTCAGTGTAAAGTAGCTAAACCCCAGTCAAAACACTGCTAGATGATGTTGTGATAATTAGCATATTTACTGTCAATGAATCATATTTGCATTCTGTCTAGTGTCAGCCTTTTGAACAGTATATCTGTTTGCTTCTCTCTGTCCATTTCAGCCAAATTCTTAATAAAGCTGTTTTCATATTTGTTTAATACATTTTATATATTTGAATATATGCATTTTTTCTGTTGTCAGACAATGAAGTAGCGACTGAAAAACAGCAAATCGTTAAGTCTAGTTACAACATCATTAAGCAACACTGATTGCTGATGCATGAAGCAATCTATATCAAGTTGTGAATCATCAGAGATTAATCAAGGTGCAAATCAACCACCTTTTTACCTTGTCAATAACAGCTCTGTTCACAGCGACCCAGTTCGGTGCATGTCTCTTTAAATGATAATGAGCTACTGCTCACCCCGCCCCTCACTTCCATTTTTGTGTATACGGTGGTGCATTACCATCAAAAACAAAACTAATCCGTCAGGAGAAAATGAAGACTTGTATGTTCATTTTTGCATCCAAATACAAAATTTTGCATCTGATGTCCCCTTTAAGGAGGACTTTTTCGGTGCCTTATTTATTTTTTAAATCCATTTTTACTTTTTGCCCTGAGAAAGAATTCATATGCATTTTTAAGGGGTGATTGTTGCTTGTGATTAATATGTGATGATGAAAACGTACATACTGTATGGGAACATTTTCGCAAGACACAAAATACGTACCGCCATGTACGTTTTGTGACATATTTGATGTGAAATGTCCACTGAGTGGCGCTAAAAGAGTGTTTTTCCCCGGAACAGATGAACACACATATGGTATGTTTTATGTGAAGTTGGTTTCGTACGTGTCACCGCAGTTCTGACTTGAAATGTCCATTGAGTGGCGCTGTAACTCTTATGCTCTGTGACATTTTAAAATAACGTACCATCTGCACTACACCTAAACCTACCCGATAGTATGAACCAAAAGAGAATCTGATGTAAAAACGTTAATCGCAAACATGCCGTTTTAGCTTGTTTTTCAATCGGTCATCTTTTAGTTCTTTGATAGTGAATCATGTTTTAACGGGTTTCGTACCCATGGATTCCACATTCTATGTCCAATTCCTTGTCGGCTTAGCTACAGAACAAGCTTGTTATGTCATTAGGGGTGTGCGATATATATTGTCTAGGATAATATCGTAATTGTTTTTAAAACAATATGCGATATGCTGAGTATAATCGCAAAAAAACAAAACCCAAATATATAATCTGACATAGTTAATATTTTTTCTCCAAATATTAGCATGAGGTGACAATGATCTTATAAAACAGTCCAATAAACGAGAAGTTAATATTAATTAACTGACCATTTTAGACACAAGTTCCTGTTTTTGCTCTGTAGTTTCAAACAAAGCCACAGCAGAACTTTATGTGTCTGAGCAAAAACCTACGGTGTTTGGTTACTGAATCAATCAGCTGTTTAAACGAATCAGTTGAATGAATGACCCAGTGACTCACTCATGCAGTGATTTGCAGCCACCTACTGGCAATTTTAGGTTTATATTTAAAGCATATTTTCCATTTTTCCCCTAAAATTATTTAAAATACCAGCACAATAACATGCTCAGCCATATTTTGTGTAATTATCGTTATCGACAAAATTTTATATCATAAGATATCATTTTTTTGCCATTATCGCACACTCCTACGAAACATATGGAGCTGTAATCATAACTGTGTATGAAAAAAACAATTACTGCATCTAGTGTTCATTTCTGTTGGAAACTGCAGTGATATGCACTTATTGGTACGTATTTCGCATCTTGGGAAAAAGTTCCCACAGGTACGTTTTCGTCATGAGATCAGGTAGCCAATTTCGCTTGTCCTTTCTTATATCAGTGGTGTTAGACTTCATACTGACACCTGCTAGTGCGAAAGTTTTTTTACTAACTGCTACTTCTTCTCACAAAAGCTGTTTATAGTTTGTGTTGTTCCTTTTCTCTCGCTGTGTGTTTCCACACATGGATAATATGAACATTCCTGGATTCAATTCCAACAATTCTTTGCATGTTTTGCTCTCTTATTGTCTTGGACAGAAGCATTTTGTGGTATGGTCACAGTGGCTGTTGTGTATTCACACTCGACGTGCTCAGCGTACCATCATTTATCCTTTGTCTGTGGTGTGAGCATGCTTCAACAAATTTTAGTGTTTTGTTTGTTTGTTTGTTTGGTCATTTTTCAATTTGCAAACCCAGGAAACAAAAATAAGACATTAAAATGTGACATTCCTGCTGTGTTGCCAGGGCATTAAATAACTAAACAATGACTACTGGTCAAACTTTCCAACAAGTCATAACTATGTAAACACCACCACAGATGACAAATCAGACCAATCTGGATTACTGTAAACAACTTACAAAACACCTGAAGCAGAAAATGTTTAAATAAGGAAAATTGTCTGAAACATAAGAACGTTTTCCCACTGCTCTACAAAAGAAATGGTCTAAAACCCACAAAAACCCGGTCATCATGGCAACCGATGAGCTTTCCAACATGAAATGTTTCATATGACTTTAGCTTTCCATTTGACATCAGTGTTTCCCGCTCAGCACTCCTATGTGTTTTCCATGCAAGATGATTAACTATGAACCAGAGACCATAATGATTGCCGTCAGTTTCCTGAGTGCTGTATCCACTGCTATGAACACTGGGCTGTTCACACAGGGGATTATATGTTGGGCTATTCTCTTCTCTCATTCTCTTGGCCCTGATGACTCACCAGTCTTGAATGAGCTCCATTACATAACAGAAAACAATAACTGAGCGTGCGTGTATGTATGTGTGCTTCACAATGATCTCTCAGTATGTGAGGGTCCCACAGTGGGGGTGTGTTTATTTGCATGAACGGCGCTGCTTGTTAACATATGTGGATTTGTACTGTATCAGTTAGTTAGGGTGAATGCTGGGACAGAAGTGAAATATGACTAAACATTAAAGGAACCGTTCACTCAAAAATTTCACTTTTGTCATTTATCCACCCACGTGTCTTTTCAAACCCACTGAAGGAACATGGTGATTGAAAAACATGGGATAGGAGAAAACTATAATACACTGATCTTGCATTTGTTTGCAAAATTGTGTTCCTTCAAGAAACTTTGTGTTTGCTCACAAAACTTTTGTGTTACCCCCAAAAACCTTGCACAAACTATTGCATTCTGCCATAAAAAAGATGTACTTGTGAATACAAAGTTTCCGGGGGGATATAAAAGTTTTGAATGCAAAGACATTGCTATAAACCCCTTTCACATTTTTTCCATCACCATCAAAAATTCTTTGGGGGAAAACAATATTTTTAAGGGGTTTTGAAACTGAAGGCAAAGTTTCTTTGGGAAATGCTAAAGCAAACACATAGTTTCTCAGGGGAACACAAAAGTTTAGAAAGGAAACAACATGTCTTGGGAGAGTGCAAAAGTTTTGCAAATGAGCAAAGATTCTTGGGGAACACAAAAGTTTTGCAAGGGAGCAAAGGTTTTTGGGGGACCATAAATGTTTTTCAAAACCAATGCAGTGTTTGTTGGGGAATCGCAAAAGTTTTGCAACAAATGTGCAAAGTTTCTCTGGGAAACGCAGAGTTTTTGGGGGGAATGCAAAAGATTTGCAAGCAAACTATTCTTGGGGGAAAACCTTTGTTTCCCTGAGAAATTTTGCATTTGTTGCAAAACTTTTGTATATCCCCCAAAAAACATAGCATTTACTTAGAAGACATTTGCATTTTCCCAAGAAACTTTGCATTTGTTTTCAAATGTTCGCTCATAAATCACCACATTCACTTTCTTTGTATATGAAATAACTGCCAGGACATTCTTTTAAACTTCTTTTGTGTTACACAGTAAAAGCAAAGTGGGTTTGGCATGTGAGGGTGTGTAAAAAAACATTACAAAAACATTTTGAAATCCACATAAGCTTGCATAAAAACAAAATATTTTCCATAGCAAACCCCACATAACTTGTCCGTTCCCCTTTCAGGACGTTATGTGACACGCAAAGACCACAGCTGTATGTCAGAATGTTACAAACAAATCATTCATGTTCATTCTCTTCAGCAGTCAGTTTAATGCAGTTCATAAAAGGGTTAAGATTTCAGTTCTTTGAATCAAACACTAAGGCCATTCATTCATACGTTTCACAATAAAGAAAAGAACGCCCAACCTTTTGCCCGTTTTTGCATGTATAAATACTGTGTGAAAAGCTTTTGTCGCAGATTGCTATGCTTTGTCAAGTCATATATCAAAATAAAAGAAAAACCCATAATGCTCAATAGCCAGTTCGGAAATGGTACAACTGAAAGTAAAGGAGTGTTTATTTATCGTACTGTCTGTCTCCACATGTATGGAAGAAACAAAGAGAGTCGTGTGTGTGTGGGTGTGGGTGTAATTATACATCTGTATGAACCTGTCAGTGGACTATATCCTGTACCACTCAAAACCAGGGATGGTCATGGTGGGCATTAGTGAGTTGACTAGTTGATTTTTTTTACACTTCAACTTACAGTTTGCACTTTAAAACTCTCTCGCTGCACATACACTACAACTCAAAAGTTTGGGATTGGTACAAGTTTTTGTGTTATTTTTTATCATTTCTGTGTCTTATATTTATATATGTTTATATTTATTTACGGTCACTTTTTATTAGCTCAATGCATCTTTGCTGAACAAATATCTCAAACTATCTTACTGACCCCAAACTTTTGACTGGTAGTGTAGATTTAGATGGACATCTGTGGCCTTTGGTCTATGATGGCAAAGCTGAATTTTTCTAGTCTTTAGTGTCACATGATCCTTAAAAAAAAAAAAAAATCATTCTAATATGCTGATTTGCTTTCCTAGAAGCATTTGTTGTTACTATTTTGAAAACAGTCATGCTGCTTAATATATTTGTTGCATTTATTTTCCAACACGATCTCACGGCTAATTGTACATATTTTGCGAAGTGGCTAATTCGTACACTGTAAAAAATAAAAAACACAATTTGTTGAGTCAGCTTAAAATAATTTGTTACCCTGCTGCCTTAAAACTTTAAGTTCAGTCAACTAAAATAAGTTTAGTCAACTTGAAATGTTAAGTTGTACTAAGTAACAACTTAGATATTTGTGTTTGCTAAACTTAACAGATGGGTAAGTAACCCAGCTGCCTTAAAATTTTATGTTGATTCAACTTAAATATCTAAGTTGTCACTTAGTATAATTTAACATTTCAAGTTGAATAAACTTTTTCTGAGTTGACTGAACGTAAAATTAAGGCAGCCAGGTTACAAATTATTTTAAGTTGACTCAACAAATAGTTTTTTACAGTGTACAAATCTGTATGACCTAACTCGTGCAAATTCGTCTGAAGGACCACACCTAAGCCTATGCCTCACACAAATCTTACAAAATCGTACGAGTAAGGTTGTAAGAATTTGTACAAATTAGTGACCTCGTAAAATACGTACAAATTGGTCATGAGATAGCATTGTATTTTCAGGATTTTCTGATAAATACAATGTTCAAAAGAAAACTATAAAAAACAATTTGTTGAGTCAACTTAAAATAATTTGTAACCTGGCTGCTTTAAAATGAGGTTCGGTCAACTCAAAAAAAGTTTATTCAACTTGAAATGTTAAATTATACTAAGTGACAACATAGATATTTGAGTTGAATCAACTTAAAATTTTAAGGCAGCTGGGTTACTTACCCATCTGTTAAGTTTAGCAAACACAAATATCTAAGTTGTTACTTAGTACAACTTAACATTTCAAGTTGACTAAACTTATTTTAGTTAACTGAACTTAACATTTTAAGGCTGCAGAGTAACAAATTATTTTAAGCTGACTCAACAAATTGTGTTTTTTATTTTTTACAGTAAACAGCATTTGAAATAGAAATCTTTTTAACGTTACAAATGCATTTACTGTCAATTTAATTAATTCTTGCTGAATAAAGTATTGATTACTTTCAAAACAATAAATAAATACACTAACAGTCAAAAGTTTTTGAACATTAAGATTTTTTTTATACCAAAGTACACCAAAAACAGTAAAATTTAGATTTTTTTTTACTTTTTAAAATAACCGTTTTCTATTTGAATATATTTTAAAATGTAATTTATTCCTGTGATCAGAGCTAAATTTTCAGTCTTCAGTGTTACATGATTCTTCTATGATCCTAATCATAGAAATCATAGAAATTAATACTTTTATTCAGCAGGGATGATGATCAAAATTGACCAAAAATGATGATAAAGGCATTTATAATGGTACAAAAGATTTCTATTTCAGATAAATGCTGTTCATCTGAACTTTCTATTCATCCCAAAAAACCTAAAAAAAATATATATATACTAATAATAATAATAAATGTTTTTCAAACAGCAAATCAGAATATTAGAATGATTTCTGAAGGATCATGTGACACTGGAGTAATGATGCTAAAAATTCAGCTTTAAAATCACAGGAATAAATCATTTTAAAATATATAAAAATATATATATTTTTTTTTTTTTTTTTTTTTTGCAAATTTTTTGCTGTACTTTAGATCAAATAAATGCAGGGGTGGTGAGCAGAAAAGCCTTCTTTAAAAAACATTAAAAATCTTATTAGTGTAATTAGTGTAAATAAATACATAAATAAATAAACAAACTGACCCAAAGTTTTGAATTCTAGTGCATATTTAACCATTTTAAGACTATTGGGGCTCCCCTGCGGGGAAAGTTTTCACAGGTTGAGAAACACTGGTCTAGTTGTTTTTCAACCAAGAATGTGTCTAATGTAATTTCCGATTAGGTGAAGCCAAAACCCATCTAATTATACAGGGCTTCCTAAAGACTAATTAATCGACTAGCTGTTCAGTCAACCACTGAACAGTCAATTTTGAGACCATACCGTCTTAAAAGGTGTCATTCTGAAACAACTATCCTGAAACAGCAATTCTCTAAACCAAAACAGTTTATGCCCTGACGTGCAAGAGAAGAGATTGTAGACTGGACAACAATGCTGTTGGCTGCTTAGACCATTATTACCTAAATGAGCACTATGTGTGTGTGTGTGTGTGAGTGAGAGAGAGAGAGAGAGAGAGAGAGAGAACAGCACCCAAAAACATTCTCTCAGCAATTGGAAGAGGACTCCTGAAACACAACCTAATACGGTCACGTCTCCCTCAAATATCCTTTGGTGAAATATGCTCAGATTCCTTCTCAGAAAACGTAGAGCATTACTGCTGTTTGTTTTGAGCGCTCCAAGCAATTTTTGCAATTACAAAACTCAAACAAGCATCTGCGATGCATAAATGTTGCATTCTTCCGACAGCAGGCTAGCAGACCAGATTTGTCCATTGTTTTTATCTGGGACATACAGTACTGCGCATTAGATGCAAGTCCATATCTACTTAAATCACAGACTTTAGTGTCACATGGACTTTCAAAAATCAGTCTAATATGCTGATTTGCTGCTCAAAGTTCTATCAATGTGTATATTTGCATACAACACAGTTATGAAATGTATTCGCTTAAAGAGCCAGTATGAACTGATAAAGGAGGACGTATTGGGAAGATGTGGACGGGTGGGATGAGGAACATCCCTGCGGAGGACTCTGTAAACTTGGCAATGACATCAGACACGCTTCCCACAGCTCTAAGGTCACTGGCACAAGACGGGACGGCTGGCCTGTCCTGCAATATCTGAGAATGTCCATATTGTGCCATGTGTTTGTCACCTGCAGAGTATTATTGGGGATGGTCAGACAGAGTTTTGGCATTCAGAGTCTAAAAACCTTTATCCATTTAAGACAGATAAAACAGCCATAAATCAAACAGTTCAGAGCGGACCGCCATATCACAATACAGAGTAAAGTGGATCCTAGTACCACATAAACACCACTGCATCCTGACTTCCAGGAAAACTACATACCAGCCAATCATAATGAAGCAGTCTTTGAACAGTTTGTAAATGTCTATTTAAAAGGCATAGCTTACCCAAAAATGAAATTCTGCCATGATTTACTCACCCTGAAGTTGTTCCAAACTTTGTTTTTTGGAACACAAAAGATGTCTTTTTTTGTTCACCAAATTAAAGTCACCGGAGTTCAGTTGTGGTTTGGGCCCCATTCACTTTCATATAAACAAAAACATTCTTTGAAATATCTTCTTTTGTGTTCTGCATCAGAAAGAACAGATTTGGAACAACATGGGGGGACGTAAATATGTCTTTTGGGCTGCGATTACACATACAGTGTGATGCAAAAGTTTGAGAACCTCTTGCAGAATCTGTGAAAATGTGAATAATTTGAAAAAAATAAGAGAGATTGTACAAAATGCATGTCATTTTTTCACTGTCCTGAGTAAGATATTTTACAATAAAAAGATGTTTACATATAGTCCACAAGACAAAAACCAGACAAAAAAATAAGAGAGTTGAAAACAATTTAGTAAGTAATGTTAACATACTATTAAAAAAAAGATTCAAACATTCACTGATGCTCCAGAAAGAAAACTTGGGGGGTGAAAACTTTTTGAATTTGAAGATCAAGGTAAACTGTACTTAATTTGTCTTCCGGGAAACATGCAAGTATCTTCTGTTGTTTCCGAAGGGCAGTACTAAATGGGAAAAAAAATTATATTTCAACAAAATAAGTAAAATTTTGACATCCTGTTCAAAAGTTTTCACCCCACGGCTCTTAATGCATCATGTTTCCTTCTTGAGCATTAGGAAGCATTTGAACTTTTTAATAGTTATGTTTCAGTCCCTCAGTTGTCCTCAGTGCAAAAAGATGTATCTCAAAATATACAGTCACTGCTGGAAAGGGTTAGAATATGCAAAAGATGCTGGAAAACTGAGGAATCTACATGATATGGAGGATTTTTCGGAAGAACAGTGCTGAGTTTAACTGTTCAGAACAAACAAGGGACTCATGAACAACTATCACTAAACAAAAAAACAGCCATAGATTATCCAGGTAACCACACAGTATATAGAACCAAGGGTTCTCAAACTTTTGAAGGTGGTTATTTTAATAATTTCAGCCATTTTTTTGTCCTTTGGACTATATTTTCACAGATTCTGCAATGGCTTCCCAAACTTTCACATGCCACTGTATTCAGAACAAAACTCTGCTCTCAGGTTAAATGTTTGGCCTGCTTTGTTGTAAAAGTGCAATCTAAAATGTGAAAACACTGTTTCTCTGCTCTCATTCTAGCTCTTATCTGCGTTTCATCTCATTTTATAAGAACAGGCATGCAGGAAATCTGTAAGACGTAAATGAAAAATCATTAACATTTAATCAGGGTTCTGCTTTTTATGAGCCACTAAGAGTTCCGGCACCAACATAATTAAGCATTAAGGCCTTTAGCTTCAAGCAGAGAACACGAATACCATCTGTGAGGAGTAACCAGTTTGATTAGGACACAAACTCAGCTTAATGAATGTCTGGTAGACTGCAGGGGTCACTAAGTTAATTACTGCGGTCAAATCACTTGCACATGTTGATGATAAATGAAGCTGCAGTGATGCTCTGTGCAGGCTTGTGTTGCTTGAGTCTGATTTTTAATAAAACCCTATAAACCACAAACTTCATTGTGTAATTGCATTCTAACTGGTTTCATCAATAACAGGGTGTATTTAAACCCACAGTCTGCAATAGCTCTGAAGTACAATGTTATACTGATTAATATACATTGTGTAATACTAACAAAGAACTAATGTAGGTTCATACTGACCCCTGGCAAGCTCTGACACAAAAGTGTCCATTCATATCCTATTCAACATTTGACACACTTAAAAGATTAGTTCACTTCCAGAATAAAAATTTCCTCACCCCCATGTCATCCAAGATGTTCGTGTCTTTATTTTTTCAGTCGCAAAGAAATTAAGGTTCCTGAGGAAAACATTCCAGAATTTTTCTCCATAATGGACTTCAGTGGGGATCAACAGGTTGAAGGTCCAAACTGCAGTTTCAGTGCAGCTTCAAGATGAGCATCTGTGATTAAAAAGTATAGAAAGTAGTATTTTTCTTTGAAAAAAACTGATTGTTTCGCTAGATGAAACTCTTATTCCTTGGCTGGAATTGTGTAGAGCCCTTTGAAGCTCCAATGAAACTGCAGTTTGGATCTTTAACCCGTTGATCCCCCTTGAAGTCCACTATATGGAGAAAAATCCTGGAATGAAGGAAAAAAAAATTTCTTTTTGACTGAAGAAAGCAAGACATGAACATCTTAAAAGGAGAACTCCACTTCCAGAGCAACAATTTACAAATAATGAACTCACCCCCTTGTCATCCAAGAAGTTCAAGATGTCTTTCTGTCTTCAATCGTAAAGAAATTATGGCTTTTGAGGAAAGCATTTCGTGATTTTTCTCCATATAATAGACTGATATGGTGCCCCGATTTTAAACTTCCAAAATGTAGTTTAAATGCAGTTTCAAAGGGCTCTAAACGATCCCAGCCGAGAAAGAAGGGTCTTATCTAACGAAATATCAGTCTTTTTTTTTTTATAAAAATTTGTATACATTTTAAGTACAAAAGCTTGTGTAGCGCTAGCTCTGGGATGCACGTCCATAACACTACGAATCACGTCTAAGTTCATCGTCTGTGTACTCCGGCTCAAAAAGGTAGAATGTGTCAATTTGCGGAATTACATTTAAATTCGCTCACATTGCATCAGATTGCTTTACGCGCTGTTTTGTGCAGCGTGGAGACTTATAACCAATCAAACGCATTTCAAACGTAGAAATGCATTTGCTAATCAGAGGCACTTTGTCAGTGCTGAAAACGCACCAATCAAAGGCGCTTAGACTAGTCAGCACAGAAAACACCAAAGCTTTTTGTCTGTAAACAGTGTTGACTTACTTGCACTTTCTTAGTCTTTGCACGTTCACTTTGTAAACACTGGACGTAATTCAACAGTACGTAGCGTCATGGACGCGCATCCCAGAGCCTGTGCTACATAAGCTTTTGTGCTTAAAAAGTATATTTCTAAAAAAATGACCCATCGTTTTGCTAGATAAGACCCTTCTTTCTCGGCTGGGATCGTTTAGAGCACTTTGAAGCTGCATTAATCTACATTTTGGAAGTTCAAAATCAGGGCCCCAATGAAGTCCATTACATGGAGAAAAATCCTGAAATGCTTTCCTCAAAAAACACGATTTCTTTACGATCTTGTCATCCAAGATGTTCAAGACATGAATGATGATGACAAGGGCGTGAGTAAATTATTTGTAAATTGTTGTTCTGGAAGTGGACTTCTCCTTTAAATGACATAGGGGTGAGTAAATGATGAGGAAATGTTCTTTCTGGAAGTGAACTTCTCATTTAAAGAGCTTTTTCTACTTCACTAAACCCATAAAATTTAGTTTTGTTGGCATAAATGTGTACATTTAGGTTGATTTAGCCATAATAAGTAATATTTCTGACTTTAATAAAACTAGTTAACTCAGATGTTACCTTTTTTTATTTTTTCTAGCACACACTCCCAATGACATCATCACTGAAACGTTTCCTGTGTCACATCCACTGATGTTTCCATCCGCCTTTAGGTGGTTTTATTTTAGAGATAACAACCAAATCACAGTATTACGTCTTTTATAGCCTTTCTTTTATATTCTTTTTAAATAGCATTGAAAACTATCCACATGCTTAAACTCTGTGGGAATCCAAGACTATTAGTGAAGTGACATCATGTTTTCCACAGGAAACTTTATAGGAATAGTTCACACAAAAGTTATGTCATCGTTTATTTAGCCACATACCATTCCAAACCATATGATTTTCTTTTTCTGTGAAACACAAAAAGTGACTTTTTGACAAAACCTTGGTCACTTTTTTTCAACATAATAAAAGTGAATGAGAATGGGGCAGTCACGCTCCAAAATGATCATAAAATAATCTATAAAAGTAGTTGATATGGCTTATGCACTGCATATAAGGTTTACTGATGGAATATGATTCCACCACAAGCTCAAATTATTCTTCTGAGTTGGATCATTTCGAAGTTAACAGCTCACTAAGGGCAACATTTTCAATGCATGACACATAAAACTATAGTTTGACTTGAATTATATGGACCACATTTATGGTGCTTTTGAAAACGTAAAAACTTCAGTCCCCATTAATTGTAACTCAGGGTGGGAAATTAACAAGAGCTTGTGGCAAAAATGCTCCTGCACAATTAAACAATGTGTTACGGCTGTCCCAATTAAGATGAAATGTGAAAATGAATGAAGTGTGTCAATTCGCGGAATTCCATTTAGATTTGCTTGCATGGCATTAGATTGCTTTACACGCCGTTTTGTTCAACGTTGAGCCTTATAACCAATCAAAAGCGTTTCAAACTTAGAGGCGCTTAGATTAGTCAGCGCTGAAAACACACCAAAGCACAGAAAACACCAAAGCTGAGCGTGCACACTCGCATCCCAGCATGCAAATAGTCTATGAAGCTAGAATGTGACTTTCCCAAAACAAAACAGAACCATTTTATATTGTTTTCTATGATGATATTAGGGCTGGGCGAGAAGGAAAAAAAATTTAATCCCAATTTTTTCAAAACGTTTGACCTGATCTCTTTTTTTTTTTTTTTTATGATTTTTAACTAGTCAACTTGAAAATGTAACTACAACATGATTCAAGTAACTTTACTTTATTAACCCTCTAGTTAAAGAAAATTCTATTCCAAGTGCAACACACATGAACACTTGTATTATACATATTGCATGTTAAGAAACAATATGAGGAAAAAGTTTAAAAAAAAAAAACACTCAAAAGTCAAGGTAATTCAAATTCAAAATGTATAACACCAGTAGACTATTATGAACTATAAATGTTGTGTAAAAACTATGAACAGCAGTTTTCAGCCTGTTACTGTGATACAAACATGAAATATTAGACACACAGTAATTCTTCACAGGTTTTTATTCGATTGCACTGCTTTTCCATTGTTTTTTCTATGCAAACACGCATTTGACTGTTGCACTCACCCCTCTTGCAACGTTTCATGCATGAAACGGCTTTCAAAAAATGCGGCTCTCAAGTTAAAAGAAATTCACGCCCATCTTCTTGCATGTTTTTCCAATTCCACTGCCCACGTTGCATCTTGTCAAAACAAAAGCGCATTCTATGTGAATGGCGTCTAGTGATATGAGCGAATCACATGTGAGCGGTTAATCACATCCGCCAGCATGCGAGTGGATCATTCTTTTCTCTTTACTGTTATCACTGACATTGTCAAACTGTCTAATTCTAACATTTGGTAATATTTCTATTCAAAATATCACGATTCCTCGATTTCTAAAAAATAAAATCGTGTCAAAACATTAAATTCAAATTAAACCATAAAATTGGAAAAATCACCCACTCCTAGTCCATATAAAGCAATAATTTACAATTATGATTTTTGTCATAATATTGCAGTCCTATGAGCTCCTGTAGATACAATTTTAAACAGTCTATTATTACTGACAACAGTTTAAAATACTGATTAAAGCAACTGGTTAAATTTAAGTATTTGACTTCAAACACAACATATGGTTTTTATAATAATAGAGTGAATATAAAAAGTGCCCTCACAAATGTAAAAAGGTCAAAATATTGCGTTAGTGGAAAAGGTAATTTCTGACCCTGTTGTAACTACCTGTTAAAGTTCATTACCCTTTTGTGTCTGACAGAAGAAACCCATGTACTGCAGATTTGGAACAACATTAGGATAAGTAAATGATGACATTTCTGCTTGAACTAATTCCTTTAGGGCAACGTCACCAGTTACATAGTCCGAGTTTTGGCATGAATGATTGACTTGTGGAACATTAGTGAACGAGCTCCACCCGTCCACTCAGCAGATCCAGTGACTTCAGTAGGTAGGAGTGCACTACAATTCAAACAAAAATGAACAGCTCTTACATAATATTGTGTCACATGTCTTATGCTGGGTATGATAAGTTTTTACAGATGCTCTTTGGCCACAAGTTGGCCTAAGTGTTTAAATACACCAATTTAATCAGTTATAAAGACATGCGATTGAGAGCGTGAACTGGAAATATTGTAGGAGACACATCAGTCCTCAAAGACAATGACTGCTAACGCAAGGGTGCGTGTGGCAGCTGTGAAGTGACCGTTTGTTTTAGCATGACAGCTGTGAAGTGACAGCTTGTTTTAGCACACATGAACACGTACACATGATTGCATTTGATAAGAAAGACAATCGCTAATTTGTTTATAGTGACCAAGGCCTGCGTGCTTCAAGCTACTTGTTTCAAAACCAGAGAATACTTCAGTGATTTTAACTGTAGTGTGTTATTTGATGTTACGAGTTCATTAGCATGCTATTTAAATTATAAATGTGACCCTGGACCACAAAACCAGTCATAAGTAGCATGGGTATATTTGTAGCAATAGCCAACAATACGGGTCAAAATGATCACTTTTTTTTTTTATGCCAAAAATCATTAGGATATAAAGTAAAGATTGTGTCCCATGAAGATATTTTGTACATTTCCTACCGTAAATGTATCTATTTTTTTTGCACCCGCAGATTTCAGATTTTCAAATATTTGAAAAAAAATGTACCCTTATGACTGGTTTTGTGACCTTGAGTCACAAATTAACAAGCAATTAAGTATCTTACAACAGTACATATTGTTTGCACTATACGTATTTCTTTTTTTAAATATATTTTTAAAAAATCAGAAAAAAGATACTGGGAAAATACTGATGAAAAAAGATGATTTGCAGTGAAGCCTGTTGAACATGCATGCCACTAGCATTATTATCAGTGAAGGAGTGGAATGGTGATTCATTTGTCTTGTTGACAGCAGTTTAAATCGTGACATCATTGTCCAAAGATCAAAGGTCAAAAGAGGCACAGGTCAGTTTGAGGCTAAACGCTTCTGCTTTTCAGAATGAGTTTAACTACGCACAGAGCTTTTATCAATAGAACTGTACTGACAAGATTTCATTGTTCCCGTGTCAAAATCCAGAGACAAAAACTTGTCAAATTTGTCCGTTTGACCTTTATAACAATAGCAAGTTCATTCTTTGTTGTGAGAAAACCCTAAACTGAATCAAATGACGTACTCATGCATACAAAAAATGACTAAACATAGATTTGATCCATGATGTGACTATAAGATTTCTGAAATCATATTCTCTCTTTGGTCATATTTTCACCTTGGTGACTATAACTAAACATTGACCATTTTTTATTTTTCCACTGGGAGAGACACCAAAGTGAATATGCAGACATTTATAACTTCTTTAGGAATCTTTAAAAGTGTCTGTTTAATCATTAACAGGCTTGTTGAATAACCGTGAGTCATTAAAACCATTTGTAGACCTTTGCTAAGAATTGTGTCTCAGACTCAGGACATTTTTGACCATATTGGTGATTCTCAGCTGTCCAATGAGAGCGCTTGCACACTGTTCCCTAGCGGGTGATCAAATGAACTCTATCCTGCATCTCCATTCATTTTCACGAAAGCATTTGGAAAATGTCCTGAGCGTGGGCTGGTTTGTTTATTGCTCTGGAGCAGTTGACCATTCCATCATGTAGTTTATATAAATATATCAGCAGATACAGTAAATAGTATGCTTTCAAGACGAGTAATTAACTGTGCCTCTCTATTCAGGATATGTTTACACTAGATTCGCATCCATTATATAATTAGTATTTTGTACACACATTTAGTGGTCCCAAAAACTATTTGGACATCTAAGACAAACTTAAATATCAATCAGTGTCTTTGCATTATATAGGAGTCATTTGCAGATATGATATTTTATACACAATTAAATTAAATTCATACACTTTAGGACGTTTGGTAACGGATGTATTTCACTGAATTATGTATTTCATTCTGTAAGTCATAAATGCAAATTAGAATATTTTGTATTAATCCTCATACATAGTTGATCAGCAGTCCTCTCTATTGCCTGATATCATCTGAGTGAGTCACATGAATCTTTTGCCACTTTGTTTATCAAATGAATGTGGATGGCTAAGAGAGCTTTACTTTCTCTGTACTGTTAAAACATAGAGATGCTGTAAATGTGTGTGTGCGTGTCTACCTGGTATTTATCACGTTATGGGGACCAAATGTCCCCACAAGGATAGTAATATCAGTAAATTTTGACCTTTAGTGGACATTTTTTAGGTCCCCATGAGGAAACAGGCTTATAAATCATGCAGAATGAGTTTTTTTCCAGAAAGTAAAAGTGTGCACAGTCTCCTGTGAGGGCTAGGTTTAGGTGTAGGGTGATAGAAAATACGGTTAGTACAGTATAAAAACAATTATGCCTACGGAATGTCCCCATAAAACATGAAAACACAACGCGTGTGTGTGTGTGTGTTCGAGAGATAAAAGAGAGTAGATAGACAAAGCATAGTATGAGATAAGATTGAGCCAAAAGATCTGACATCATGTTGAGATCATATCACTTACTCCAGGGCCACACTGTATGATTTTTACAGTCCTTTTTTCCCCATGTTTTGCTTGTCTGACTGGGCGATATGATCCCAGTAAGTTCTTGGGTAAAAAACAAAGGCACACTGTGTGACATCAACCACCGTTTAGGTCAAAGTGTACACATCCCAATCAAGACTTTGGTCCCAAATGTCAGATTTTTCTAACCATGTATAGTTTGTATACTCAGCTTGCACTGATTAGTTTGTCTACAAGGTGGCAACACTGGCCTGGCCTGTTGTTTCACACTCAAAAAAGAAACATATGAGACAGAACAACACCTTCAATATACTACTGGAGACACAACAATAACAGAGGCCACATTGTGTGAGGAGGTTAAAAGAGACCTGCAATTTCAAACAAGTACAAAGATATTTCATCAGTCATAACGTCTGGAAATAGCACAGACACTGGACAAAAATGAATCCTTCTTGTACATGTCAAGTGTCTGTGTTTATGCACGCTATCAAATTTTATTTTGAATTGCTATGCGTTTATCTATATGCATTCACTGAAGAATAACAAAGACAAGAACATGGTCAGAAACAGAGAGAGAAAAGTAACACAAACATTAAAACAGAAAAGTATCATTGCTTGGCGACACATAATTGCAAAAATAATGGTTGTTTTCTAATAGGTTTCCTAAACGCTCACTCCTCCTGCCATTGGTTGAACAAACATGTAGCTACGCCCCTAATGCACTCCACTGGTTGAACTGTTGCTATGCCAGGCTGGTTGGATGCTCAAACAAATAATGTTTAGATGACACAAAAATGTCCAAACAAACAGTCTCTGCGGAAACAAACTGAGACATCCCACGCCACAGATGGATGGCAAACACCTGGACATCAAACACTGAGATGATATTGTGGGAAATATAGTTATTATAGTTGTCTCTGCATGTCATAATAGAATAAGAGAAAATATTTTTTTTCTTTGACTACAGAGAAAAAAGAAACCACCAAATTCAAATGTGTTCACAAATGCAATCAAATTAAAAGCTATACATTCAGCTATATACATTCGCTGGCATTTGCGTTAAAACTTTAGAAACACAGAGAGAAAGAAATTATGAAGACAAATAATTAAAGTAGAGAAGTTTCATTTTTGTGTGAAACCTAATTCCCCACTTTGACCAATTGTTTTCACATACGCTTTCAAATGAAAGACTGTTTGAAAGGCTATACATTCAGCAAAACGCATTTGCTGACGTTCATGTCAAAACTCAAGTAGTACTTTGGGCTTTACAAACAGAGAGAAAATTATAAAGACAAATAATTAAAGCGAAGGGGTGTCATTTTTGTGTAAAATAATTTCAAAAATAATGATTGTTTTCAAACAGGTTTCCTGAACACTCCCCCCTTCTGCCATTGGTTGAACAAACAGGTAGCCCCACCCCAAGCTCAATCCATTGGTCGAGCTGTTGCTGCGCAAGGCTGGTCAGATGCTCAAACAAACAGCAATAATTTCTGTGTGAAACAATTACAAAAATAATGACTGTTTTCAAACAGGTTTGCTAAACACTCTCCCCTTCTGCCATTGGGTGAACAAACAAGTAGGCCCGCCCCAAACTCACTCCATCGGTCAAGCTGTTGCTATGCCAGGCTGGTCGGATGCTCAAATAAACTGAATTTTTTTGAAAATACAGAAAAGTCGAAATAAACATTCTCTTCTGAAACAAACTAAGAGTACAAACACCTGATGGAGGACAAACACCTGGACATCAAACACTGAGGCGATATTGTGGGACGAATTCATAAGTTACACTTTTCAGGGGAATTATGCAACAAATAATGTTCTTATAAGTGTCTCTGCATATTATAATGGAATAAAAGAAGGTGTTTTATTAAAGAAAGTAAAATTATAAATAACAAAAGCTACAGAAAAAAGCAAACATCCAATAAGTCGTTCAAAATCCCCTTACATCGACCAGTTGTGTTCACATACGCTTTTAAATTAAAGGTATAGTTTAAAAGTTTATACATTCAGCTACACATTTGCTGGCATTCACGTCAGAACTAAAGTATGACTTACACTGTGGGCTTTAGCACAGAGAAAAAATTATGAAGACAAATAATTAAAGTGTAATTTCTGTGTGAAACATAATTACAAAAATAATGGTTGTTTTCAAACCCTTCTGCCATTGGGAGAACAAACAAGTAGCCCCGCCCCAAACTCACTCCATTGGTCGAGCTGTTGTTATGCCAGGCTGGTCGGACGCTCAAACAAACAGCAATATTTAGAAAATACAGATATATCCAAATAAGCAGTCTCTGCTAAAACAAACTCAGACAACCCACGTCACAGATGGAGACCAAACACCTGGACATCAAACACTGAGGCAATATTGTGAGAAAGATTTCATAAGTTACACTATTTGTTATATAATTCCCCTGAATAGTGTTCTTATAAGTGTCTCTGCATTTTACAGTGGAATAAAGAAAGTGTTTTATTAAATATTAAATAATATTAAAAATAACAAAAACTACAGAACAATGCAAACATCCAATAAGTCCTTCAAAATCCCCTACATCGACCAATTGCGTTCATAAATGCTGTTAAATTAAAAGTATAATTGGAAAGGCTATACATTCAGCTGTACATATTCGCTGCCATTTGCATCAAAACTGAAGCAGGACCTATACATTGGGCTTTAGAAACACAGAGAGAATACAAATAATTAAATTGGAAAAGTGTCATTTCTGTGTGAAACATAAATTACAAAAATAATGATCATTTTCAGACAGGTTTCCTAAACACTCCCCCCTTCTGCCACTGGTTGAACAAAAAGGTAGCCCTGCCCCAAACTCACTCCATTGGTTCAGCTGTTGCTATGCCAGACTGGTTGGATGCTCAAACAAACAGCAATGTTTAGAAAATACAGATATGTCCAAACAAACCATCCCTGCTGAAACAAACTGAGACAACCCACGCCACAGATGGAGGACAAACACCTGGACATCAAACACGGAGACGATATTGCGAGAAAGATTTCATAAGTTACACTTCTCAGGGGAATCACTCGACAAATGGCTTTTTAATGGTTGGTTCTGCATGTACGTAATAGTGCAATAAGAGAAAATATTTTAAAATTAAAAATAACAAAAACAGCAGAACAAATCAAAGTCCATTAAGTCCTTCAAAATCCCTCTCATCTGTTTCACTGCTTACTTCTCCCATCTCTCTCTTTTACAGGTCTGTTACACTCGACCTTTTGATAAATGCGAGAGGATGCCATACAAGGCCCTGCTGTGCGTCTGTTTACAATTTCCCGTTAATACATGATACACACATTAATCAGCAGCAGGTCCATCTGATCACCATGTATGGTCGTCCATCGCTCGACTCGGGGGGATGAATCTCACAAACAATTTGATAGCCATGAGCCAAAATGGACTCCTTCACATGGACCATCCAAAAATCAACAACACTCTACAAAGCGTGGAAGCCGTGAAATACTTGTATGAACCTGTTGAAGGTGATTCCAATCCGCAAGACGTCTCGATGTAAAGACAATTACCTTTTTTGTACCCTTATGTATATGCACTATAGATCAGAGCCTGGGAAATGCCCCATACCATGAGGGCCCCCATAACATGTCATGCTTATGTAATGGGTACTAAAGCACTCGTGCACACACACGTAGCATATGAGAATATTCTCAGAGAGATCAGTGTGTGCTGCTGAAGGCTTTCTGATGGACCTGACAGAAGAGCCTTTGGTCTGTCACACAGGGACTCACTCCATGCTTTTGTCACTGGAACACACACTATTGGAGCTGACACTGAAGTCTGCTCTCATTTGCCTTACAAAGGTGGGAAACACCCAGACAGACGTGTAAAAATGCAGTTCATAGTCAATGAGATTAAGCTGTCAGTCAATGACTCTGGGAAAACCTCTAACCCTAACTATAGCATAAACTATAGTTCAATCATGAAAACTATGTGGTAATGGATATGACAGTGTATTTCGTTATTGCTGTTGTTGTAGATTATTGCTACTGCTGCAAATCAACAGTAACTTGCTACTACTAATATATACGCCTATACTGCTGCACAAATAGCATATATAATAAGCCGTAGCAGATCTATACAGGTGGAGCTGGGGTGGTGGAGGGTGGTGAAATTCTCTAGTGAATGCTAACCATCAAATTTAAATGTAAAGCAGCAAGCTCACTGGCTGCGCATGCAACATGAACCAATCATCTTGTGCAAAGTATTTTAATGCTGTGAATATCATCAGTTTGCATTAAAGGATTAGTTCACTTCCAGAATAAAAAATTATTGATAATTTACTCACCACCATCTCATCCAAGATGTTCATGTCTTTAGTCAAAAAGAAATACAGGTTTTTGAGGAAAACATTCCAGGATTTTTCCCCATATGGACTTTAATGGGGATCAACGGTCCAAATTGCAGTTTCAATGAAACTTCAAAGGGCTCTACGATCCCAGCTGAGGAATAAGGGTCTTATCTAGTGAAACAATCTGTCATTTTCTAAAAAAAATAAAAATGTATATAGTTTTTAACAACAAATGCTTGTCACGCATCTTCTTCGGTGTACTTCAGTTCTAAAAGGTAGGGTAGGGTGAAAAACTCCATCTCATTCAAAATCGACTGATATCGTTGTTTTACCTTTTTGTAAAGGGCGTTTGACTTTCTTTGCATGCTTGCTTTGTAAATACTGGGTCAGTACTAGGGATGTCACAATACTTAACATAATATTGAACCGTTCTGTACGACATCCACGGTTCAATACGCACTTGTGAATTGCAGTTTTTCAGTTTTGCATTTAAATAACTTCCTTGTTTTATTTCTCTCGGAATTTGCTGTATATGTGCCCGCGATTTCACATGGCAACACACGCAGAGCATCTTCCATTCTAATGACATGCAATGATAAGCCTTTCTAAACCTGTTGTCCAACAAAAGAGTTATAAAAACAAAACTTATAAAAACCATTATAACTTGTTTTTAATTCACAGCATCAGTCGAGTGTCTGAAATAACTTCCTTATGTGACTGATGTGGATTCTTATCACAGAATGAGGCAGACAATAAATTGTATACTCATATTCTCTGTATGTCGATTAGCAATGTCTTATGAAAATACACGAGTGGCTTGAAGAACACAGATAAACTATATATTATTGCCGATGAGTGTTTACTGTCCTTACATTTCGTCATTCAAAACATTTAACGTTATATCTTGGTTTTAATCAGTTACAGCAATAGCCATGCCTTTATCCATATTAGAGAAGCTGGAATGGAACGTCATCAGCGCTACTTCTTGACGCATATGTGGATTTTCTGCATGAGGGCGCCCTCTGGCATCCAGTATGAATGAAAAAATTAAGCAGACATATACTAAACCACACTTTTTCCAGTGTACAGAGGTTTACGTGAGTATTTTGTTAATTTGTTGCAAAAAAAAAAAAAACACTGAAGTGGCAAGATTTCAGAACCAAACCGAACCAAAAACCATGGTTAAAACCCGAGGTACGTATTGAACCATGGACTAACTCTATTGTTGCATCCCATTAAGTACTTCCGCCTACGTCACATGCGTGATTACGTAATGCATGATGTTAAGCTAGTGCAAGATGTGCATTTGTGGTTAAAAAGTATATTGTTTTTTTTGTTTTTTTTTTAAATGACAGATCGTGTCGCTATATAAGACCCTCAACTCGTTGGCCACCACTGAAGTCCACTATATGGAAAAAAAAATCCTGGAATGTTTTCCTCAAAAACCTTAATTTCTTTTAGACTGAAGAAAGACAGACATTACAATCTTGGATGACATAGGGTTAGTAAATTATCAGGAAATTTTTATTCTGGAAGTGAACTAATCCTTCAACGATCTATCATTCTCCACTATCTAGAGTTTCATGACAGAACTTGGCATGAATATGCGAGCAGTCTGACATCTTTCATACATATTCATTTTCAGTCTTAATATTAGCTTGATATCTTGATATCATATCATATTGCGTATGTGACCCTGGACCACAAAAGCAGTCATAACGGTCATTTTTTTAAAAAATTGAGATCTATACATTATCTAAACTCTGAATGAATAAGCTTTTCATTGATGTATGGTTTGTTAGGATAGGACAATATTTGAAAATCTGGAATCTGAGGGTGCAAAAAAAAAAAATAAATAAATAAATAATTAAAATATTGAGAAAATTACCTTTAAAGTTCTTAGCAATGAATAACACTAATCAAAAAATATGTTTTTATATATTTACAGTAGGAAATTTAAAAAATATCTTCATGGAACATGATCTTTACTTAATATCCTAATGATTTTTGGCATAAAAGAAAAATCTATAATTTTGACCCATACAATGTATTGTTCGTCACATATATACAAATATATTCAGGGTCACATATATCTAAGGGATACAAAGTATGTTGGCACCACAAAAATCTCAGTTGTGTAATATTTTTTTAAGTTATCATATATCATATAGCCAATATTCCATATTGTGACATGTAGCAGATTATCGGAAAAAAACAAAAAAAAAAAAAAAAAAAAAAAGGGTGTCGACTCGGTTCTATGCATCGGATGTTAATTAAATGGAGATCTGAATGCGGGCGATTGTAAGAAAAGGGAAGTCTGTTGTTACACCGGAAGATCTGGTTATGACCTTTAAAATTATAAATGTTATTAAACACCCACTAATGAACCTGTCACAATAAGATGCATTTAGAAAACATAGTGAATTTCCATTTCATGTTGCTTTAGGGTTATTATTATTATTATTTTTTAACACAAATAATTAATACATAAAAACACTATTAAATGTAATTTTGAGAAGATCTAAGAATGATAATCCCATTTTTAGACTTTTATTATAAAAATACAATGCCTAAATTAATTTAATACTTATTTTTCCTTAGCTTAAACAAAATAATCTAGCAATTTCAGCCAGTTTTATTGATGTATCCCTAGTCAACATCACTTAAAATGAATGATGACTTCTTTAAATCATAGTTTTAATTACATAAACCACTTTTTTAATTTTGTACATTTAAAAAGTACAATTAAAACATTAAATCATGATATCAAAGAGTTCAAATATTTGTTTTTGTCCTGTGGATCTTAAATCACAAAGGAACACCCTCTGTACAGAACCAAATGATTTTGAGGTCAAACTATAACAATCAAATGTCAAACAAATCACACCACTCTAAAAAGGCAAATTCAGTACAGGCAAAACAACATTAACTGTCTCAATGAAGTCCAGCCACTCAAAATCAAATTACTTTAAACACACATACAACCATGAAGGCAGAACAGCATATGGGACTCCAGACTTTGGCTTGTCTGCAGCATTTATGCTCTTTCCTGCTGCTTTGAAAACTTCCCAAATCCCACCAAAGACCCTTAATCCTTCAAAGAGAGTTAAGAATCAACTTCAGACGTAATGCGGACTACCGCGTCAACACAACCCCGCCAAACAGAATAACTGCATGAATAAATGAGTCGCTTTACGTGATCATTTGACTGTTTTACAGGCTGTCAGATGGAAGAGAAATCAACTCACCGGCTCGTGTGGGTGTGCAAGTGTGTGACAGCGCAGCCACGCACAGATTTCCCAGGATGCCACACACAATTCCCAAAGTGCTGCTTGGTCTGCTTTGTGTAAAATAACCTTTCAGGTCCAACCTGCTCTTTCTGTACTTTTCTTCTCTCTCTGTGTCTGCTTTCAGTCAGTTCTTTCCTCTCTCACTGGTTTTTTTCTCCAGTCTACTTCACCTCTGTTAAGTCCCTCTCACATACTGACACATATATGCACTCTCACTTACTCTCTCACTCGCTCTACCACTACAGGACTTCCTGGTTGACAAGGGTTGCTATGGTGACGTACAGACTGTGTGCAGAGGCCCGGCTCACTTTTGGCTGCCTTCACTAAAGAGCGTTTGAATAGGCAGTCAGCCTTTTGTGGCCATAAGGTGATATTTCACAGCACGGGGTTAAAGACTGGCGAATTCAAAGACTAAACCATATCCACCTCCTGACGTTCCTCCTCTCATTTCACTCTGTCCTCCCTGCGCTCCCGCCCCGCTGTTTTTTGACGAGCCACTGCTTATGCGTGTCTGGCCATACATGGCCAACTAGAGGAAGACAGCAGTGACTCAGTGAGAATGTGACTTTAGACTTGAGAAATTCTTTGATAACAGATCACTGACAAATAAACTAAGGCGGAGGACTTGAACTGAGAAACATGGCCTATTCTGAGATCTGTCATGAAAGTGTAAGATTTAGAGCAAGGGTCTCAAACTACTGGCCCTTGAGATTTCACAAAGCCCCTTAAGTGTTTATCCTTAAAGGGACAGAACACCCAAAAATTTAAATTCAGATATCACAGGTGAATTGTGTCCCTGGACCACAAATATATATTTGTAGCAATAGCCAAAAATTCATTGTATGGGTCAAATTGAATGATTTTTCTCTTTCATGCCAAAAATCATTAGGATATTAAGTAAAGATCATGTTCCATAAAGATATTTTGTAGATTTCCTACCATAAATATTAAAGCAGATTTTCTCAATATTTCCAATATTGGAAGGCTTATTTATTCAGCTTCCTGATGATGTATAAATCTTAATTTAAAAAAAATAAATAAAATAAAAAATTACCCTTATGACTGGTTTTGTGGTCTAGGGACACAATTTTGTAGACAACCTATGTAAAAGAGTGACTAAGTAAAGTAAAAAATAAATAAATAAATAAATAAACAGATAAAATAAATCAATAATACAAAAAAATACCATAAAGCTTAAACTTTGTGATTTTAGGGTATATTCATATATAATATACACTACTGTTCAAAAGTTTAGGGTAAGATTTTTATGTTTTTGAAGTAAGTCACCAAGATGCTCACCAAGGCTGCATTTATTTGATCAAAAATACAGTAAAAACAGTAATATTGTGAAATAATATTACAATTTAAAATAACTGTTTTCTATTTGAATATATATTAAAATTAAATATATTTCTGTGATGCAAAGCTGAATTTTCAGCATCATTCCTTCAGTCTCCAGTGTCACATGATCCTTCAGAAATCATTCTAATATGCCGATTTGCTGCTAAAAAAACAATTATTTATAGTAGTAGCAGTAGTAGTAGTAGTATTTTAAATGTTGAAAACAAATGAGGTGCTTAATATTTTTGTGAAAACCATGTTACACTTCTTTCAGAATTCTTCGGTGAATTAAAAGTTTGTGACTTTTTTTTTAATCTCAATTCTGTCTTTTTTCTAAGAATTGCATGATATAAACAAAGTCAGAATTGCGAGAAAAACTCACAAATGTATTTTTCCCCCTCAAATTTTTGTATATTTCTCACAATTCTGACTTTTTCAGTGAATTGTGAGTTATGCAGTCTAATTTTAAAGGGAAAAAATGACTGATGTTCTCAGAATTGCAAGTTTATGTCTCAAAATTCTGATAATAAATCACAATTGCCTCTCAATTTCGCAATTCTGAAAAAAAAAAAAAGACAGAAAGTTTATATCTTGCAATTCTGACTTTATAGCTCACAATTTTATATTTACTTTATATTTCACAAGTCTGAGAAAATAAAAATGTCAGAATTGTGAGATAAAAAGTTAATTGTTATTAAAAATAACTTATTAATTGGATTATTATAATTATAAATTAAACAAATTGATTATAAATTACATATGAATATACTTTGCGAATAAGTTAGCTGTGATAAAGGCTATATACAAATCTGTATAATACAAAACACAATATAACAGCAATAAAATCATTAAGAACATATAAAATTATGTTGTTGACCATGACCTAAATTTTACAGCCATTAACCTTTTTGATTTATAATTTACTCAGATGTTGCATCCAGTGTCTTCTCAAGAACTGTGCTACAGGATACTGACAATTACAGATCATCACTGTACAGTACAAAGTACTGATGCTCTGATTTATTAGACTTAAGATGTGCAAGCCAGGATTTGGCATGAACAACAAGACAATAAAACAATTTGGCATTCATTTTGAGCTGACATTGATACACATGATTTATGATTCAATTTTGTTGCAGTTTATGAGTATCAGGAATACATATTTTTTCTATTTATTTGTATAGATTTTTATCATATTTAATCATTTATGCATTCATAACTAGTTTATGCTTTAATCTATAATCATACTGGAGCAACTTGACGTTTAAAGAGCACAACAGTGATTATTTTTCAATCCACCATTGTGCGGTTTAAACCTATAGTACATCCAGGTCTTTAACCACCAGGCCACACCACCATCATAAAAGCAACAAAATGCTAATAACTTTATCGGGTACAACCGCCCGAGTGTGTATGAATTTTAAAGAGTGAATTCTAATTACCTGAACTCTTTTATGCATACGTGCCGTTTTCCAGAAGTGTCTATTTTCCACTGGATCTTGGAGAGCCAGTTTCGTTCTTAATAATTCAGTGGTTTGGCTCAGTAGGGCAAACCAGTCTTAAACGGTATAGTCTTACAGTGTGTGTGTGAGAGTGTACGATGAGGCATTTTTGCCAAACACCAACCAGACTATTTCAAAACAGAGGAGGAGTGAAGAAAACACATTCACAACTGACAGTTTAAACAGCAGAAAGCATGAGGTGAGACCAGACGAGGACAAGTCTTGTGCTGCTATGAAAATGAAGTGTGTAAGATTGAGAAAAGAGAAATAAATCATTGAGAGTGAGTGATGAACTAGGAGAAGAGGCATGCACGTCTCTGTTATTAATGGACGGTCTCCAGCAGAGAGCAGATATTTGTGTCTGCCAGTATGATGATTAGTGGACTGGAAGAACCTTCTTTAAACATTATGCCACTTTCTTTATTATTTCAGTCCTTCTCTTTTTATTCTGTTAAGACAAGGTTCAGTTCTGTTGTAAAGATACAGATAAACCAAAAACAGAGTGAGGAAGCACATAAAATGCACAGATTTCTTTAAACCAGGGGTCTTTACTGCCAGTTTTGTGCTCTTTAACACATTTTTGTGAAAACGCTTCAATACTGCATTAACTTCAACTTAAGCTATGAAGCTAAAATTCTGATTTAAATGTATTAAGTAAAATTTAATTTGTGTTACAATAAAGTTCATGGCTTTGTACATCAGTAATGATTATATAAACACCTTAGCAATGTTAAACCAAACACTACTAATCAAAAGTTCTGGGGTCTGTTTTCAACATTGATAATCAGAAATGTTTCTTAAGCAGTGATTGAGCATATCAGAATGATTTCTGAAAGATCATGTGACACTGAAGACTGTAGTAATGATGCTAAGAATTCAGCTTTGCATCACAGGAATAAATTACATTTTAAAATATATTCAGATAGAAAACAGCTATTTTAAATTGTAAAAATATTTTACAATATTACAGTAATTACTGCATTTCTAAGCAACCAAATTAGGTTCTTGGCATGAAAAACATTGTAAAGCCCTGCTTTAAATCCATCGCTCTAATGAAAACAGTTTGAAATAGCTGTGATTTGTCAAAGTAATTATACAGTAAATTATCACGTAAACATGTTGCTCCAGTCCTGACAAAATGTAACCAGCGGCTCAAGGGATACTGTGAATGACAGCTAACCACTCCTGAATAACAGCATGACTGGCATGACTCAGTGTTGCGTAAGAGGAAACTAGGTTCACCACAGTGGTAAATATTTACTCTTGACAAGACACAGACCACACTGCTATATATCTAAAATATATAACACTCAATAAAAATGGATTTTATATCCAGAGTTTGTGACCTCAACATTTGAATGTTCTGGAACACAGCTACTGTGAATAAAAAATGTGCAAGATACAATACACAAGAGCAAGAATTTCAACCTGTATATCTTTTAGATTCAGGCAGCAAACAGTCAAACAAACAGTCGACAATGAAACAACAACATTGCGCGCATCCGATTCTAGTTACCCCTTCATTTCTATGGGGAAAACAATGAGAAATCTGAAAAATGTTGTCTGACATGACATCTTACAAGGTTGTGCCTCAGAATCCCAATTCTGGTCCTTTCCAATCCCATTACTCTCTTTCCCACTTCAAAATCTGTCTATAATAAAGACAAAAATGCAAGTAAAAAAGCAAAAATGCAGTAAAACATTTGGCACTATCAGAGGTTGCGTTAACCGAAAATTGCCCAGAATTTTTTTTATCAGTGACAGAAAAATCTGAAGGCCGTCCATCATTTTGGCAGATTACACTGAGGGGGATCTATTGTAAAATTGTAGCTGTAATTCCCACTCCTGTCCAGTTGGTGGTGAGTGCACTCCGGTCTGGCAGCAGAGCAGGGATACAGAACAAAAACGAATCTGTCATGAATGTTTTCCTATGGGTTTCATTACGCACAGACGAGTATCCAGAAGCCACAACAATCTATCAGGCCACATTCAAGAGTGCCAAAATGGTGTTATTGCTTGAATTTTCTAATGAAACTAAACAAAAGTAACACAAAGCCTAGCCTATTGCTATATATTGGAAAGAAAGACGCACTATGTACTATCCATTCTTCAACTCAAAACAGCATAAACCAAAAGATTGACTGGGATTTATGAATTGACATTGGTTCATTAAAATGAGAATCTATTAAAATCTAGAAATCGTTTTTGTTTTTTTGTTTTTTACCCAGCCCTAGCGTATTTTGTTGTTTTTAAAACACTGCACTGTCGTCCTGTAGGTTCATGATTAAAAATGAAAATGTGAACAAAAATAAAAGCAATTAAATACATTATTATAATTAAACATGAAAATTAAAATGACGGGTATGACGGACAATGTTAAAGTCTAGCGCAACCTCTGATACATATATATTAGCACTTCCAATAAACCAAAATAAAATGCATTTTTTAGCAGATTAATTATAAACGGTAATTATATCATGAATTATGTTCATAAAACACCACAGTCATCTCTGGCAAAGTTAAAATGCTGCATTTTTGTTCAGTGTTGTTTTGATATTATTTATGTACTATTATAGTATTAAATAATATTTTAATTTTGCTTGTGTTTTTATGTTTCTAGTTTTCATTTAAATTTTATGTAAATATTACTATTTTTATTTTAAAATGATTTGGCATTTATTTTTGTAAATCTTTTTACACTCTAAAATGTAATGTAAATGTAAAAAAATCTATAAAAAATAGGGCACAATGTACTGTATGAATGTGAAGAATTTTTCCATATTTACTTTTGTTAATTATTTTTGGGAGAGTTGATGGAAATGTCTGTAAAACTATATTATATTATATTATATTATATTATATTATATTATATTATATTATATATATACACACACACACACACAGGTGCATCTCAAATTAGAATGTCATGGAAAGTTCATTTATTTCAGTAATTCAACTCAAATACTTGTATATTAAATAAATTCAGTGCACACAGACTGAAGTAGTTTAAGTCTTTGGTTCTTTTAATTGTGATGTTTTGTTAAATGTGAGCCAAAATCAGTTCACCATCTCAACAAATTGTAGATGTAAAGGTTTCCTGAGCCTTCAGAATGGTCTCTCAGTTTGGTTCACTAGGCTACACAATCATGGGGAAGACTGCTGATCTGACAGTTGTCCAGAAGACAATCATTGACACCCTTCACAAGGAGGGTAAGCCTCAAACATTCATTGCCAAAGAAGCTGGCTGTTCACAGAGTGCTGTATCCAAGCATGTTACCAGAAAGTTGAGTGGAAGGAAAAAGTGTGGAAGAAAAACATTCACAACCAACCGAGAGAACCGCAGCCTTAAGAGGCTTGTCAAGCAAAATCGATTCAAGAATTTGGGTGAACTTCACAAGGAATGGACTGAGGCTGAGGTCAAGGCATCAAGAGCCACCACACACAGACGTGTCAAGGAATTTGGTTACAGTTGTCATAGTCCTCTTGTTAAGTCACTCCTGAACCACAGACAATGTCAGAGGCGTCTTACTTGGTCTAAGGAGAAATGGACTGTTGCCCAGTGGTCCAAAGTCCTCTTTTCAGACGAGAACAAGTTTTGTATTTCATTTGGAAACCAAGGTCCTAGAGTCTGGAGGAAGGGTGGAGAAGCTCATAGCCCAAGTTGCTTGAAGTCCAGTTTAAAGTTTCCACAGTCGTGATGATTTGGGGTGCAATGTCATCTGCTGGTGTTGGTTTCTTGAAAACCAAAATCACTGCACCCATTTACCAAGAAATATTAGAGCACTTCATGCTTCCTTCTGCTGACCAGCTTTGTAAAGATGCCAATTTCATTTTCCAGCAGGATTTGGCACCTGCCCACACTGCCAAAAGCACCAAAGTTGGTTAAATGACCATGGTGTTGGTGTGCTTGACTGGTCAGCAAACTTACCAGACCTGAACCCCATAGAGAATCTATGGGGTATTGTCAAGAGGAAAATGAGAAACAAGAGACCAAAAAATGCAGATGAGCTGAAGGCCACTGTTAAAGAAACCCGGGCGTCCATATCACCTCAGCAGTGCCACAGACTGATCACCTCCATGCCACGCCGAATTGAGGCAGTAATTAAAGCAAAAGGAGCCCCTACCAAGTATTGAGTACATATATAGTAAATTAACATACTTTCCAGAAGGCCAACAATTCACTAAAAATGTTTTTTTATTGGTCTTATGAAGTATTCTAATTGGTTGAGATGAATTAATTAATTAAGTTAAAAGAATCAAAGACTTCAACTACTTCAGTCTGTGTGCATTGAATTTATTTAATACACAAGTTTCACAGTTTAAATTACTGAAATAAACTTGAACTTGAACTTTTCCACAATATTCTAATTGATTGAGATGCACACACACACACACACATACATATATATATGTATGAAGAGTTCAGATGCAAAACCAGCTAAATCCATCTGACGTCTTTCTTTAAAAAATACATTTTTATCAGGCTCAGATGTATAGGTTTCTATGCAAGTACTGGTACTTCTGATTGGGCTGAGGCTGGTATTTTAGCGAGTTTGAAGAAAAAGTATTTGAT